>NW_028222437.1:0-10000 GCF_056783735.1 Eptatretus burgeri | reverse complement strand
GTTCTTTCTATGGGGTTATGTTAAGATATCGTGTATTGAACAAAGATACGGGACATCAACGACCTGAAGCAAAGAATCAGACACCATTGCCACCATTGATGAAGCTATGCGACAGCAAACATGGCAGGAAATCTAGTATAGTCTTGATGTGCTTCGTGCAACTAATGGTGCCCATAGAGAAGTGTATTAAATGAGACAAAAAAAAAACTTCAATATCGACTCCATTTTGTAATAATTTCCACAGGTTTATGTATTCATTTGCTTTTGAAATAAATTTTTTAAATTGTAAAGAGACTTTATGGACACCCTGTATGTATGTATATATATATATATATATATATATATATATATATATATATATATATATATATATATGTATATGTATATGTATATGTATATGTATATGTATATGTATATGTATATGTATATGTATATGTATATGTATATGTATATGTATATGTATATGTATATGTATATGTATATGTATATGTATATGTATATGTATATGTATATGTATATGTATATGTATATGTATATGTATATGTATATGTATATGTATATGTATATGTATATGTATATGTATATGTATATGTATATGTATATGTATATGTATATGTATATATATATATATATATGTATATGTATATGTATATATATATATATATATATATATATATATATATATATATATATATATATATATATATATATATATTTGTTGTTGTTTGGAGACAAAGTGAGAGAGGCG
This sequence comes from Eptatretus burgeri, assembly GCF_056783735.1. Taxonomy (NCBI): domain Eukaryota; kingdom Metazoa; phylum Chordata; class Myxini; order Myxiniformes; family Myxinidae; genus Eptatretus; species Eptatretus burgeri. Next base: position 9,252 of record NW_028222437.1, on the reverse strand, counting down.
AGATTGAGATGGTTTGGACATGTGCACAGGAGGGAAGCGGAGTATATCAGGAGAAGGATGTTGAAGATGGAGCCGCCAGGCAGGAGGAGAAGAGGAAGGCCAAAGAAGAGGTTCATGGATACGGTGAGGGCGGACATGCGGGTGGTTGGAGTGTCAATGGAAGATGTGGAGGATAGAGCGAAATGGAGAGGGTTGATCCGCTGTGGCGACCCCTCACGGGAGCAAGCCGAAAGAGGAAGAAGAAGAAGAAGAAGAAATATATATATATATTTTTTTTTTATTAACAACACAATACTATCAGGTTGGCAAAAAAGAAAAGTGAGATAAAGTGTGCAACAACTGCTTTTAAAGAAATAACAAGTCATGGACCATACCACATCTGTTTGGTCTGAAATGGAGGGATTTTTAAGAAACAAGTTATATTTTGCAGGAGACGATAATGCACGCACAAAGGGTTAGCTGTTCAGGCCTTCAGTGAAAAGTGTATTTCAGATAAATATTGTTGCGAATCTGAAGCCATGAGCACGCAGACATTCCGGTTCCTATAGCTCAGTTATTTCGATAAGTAAATGTGGATAGATAGCTCCCCGTCTCTCGTCTAATGGGAATTAAATGTTCATGCGCTGCGAGTTATTTTTATAGTTGGGATTTTTATGTCAACGCTATCTTCAGCGGCAATGCTCTGCTCGCGGCATTCTCCCAGAGCTCGCCAGCAAGCACGTACGTGTCAGCAGGTACGTGGGTGGAGTTCACGAAGGCCTGACTTCTCTCTCGCAAATCCTCGGCAGATCGGGGATGAGGTGGCCAAAAGTCGGACAAAGGGCACAGAGCGAGCTCCAAGAGAAGCACAGCCTCTTTGGGGGGCGGGGAATCAAGACACCCGACACGCCCCCCGACCAGTCATGGAGAGGCAACCGAGTTCCCCCCCCCCCGCCCCGACGAGGGGCGAGTAGAAATGGACGGGACAGGCGGTATGAAAAGGGTCTTGGTCATAGTCTTAGTCTTCTTCTTGTGGTCGCCTGGTCTGCTGGTCATTTTGGACCAGTGTCGCTGGTTGTCTCCTGGCTCTGGGTGCGTCGCAACGATCCCTCACCTCATCTCGCCGGTGTCTGAATTTTGCTCGCCTCTCGCTGGTTCCCGGTTCGAATCAGCTCAAAGACCACACGAGGTGGACAGGTCCGAGGCAGAATCTGGTCTTCAGTTCGCCCTTTCCCTCCAAGCTGGAGGCCTCGATAAAGACCACTTTGGGTCCGTTTCTTTCGTGTGTGGTGTGTGGTGTGTGGCGTGTGGCGTGTGGCGTGTGGCGTGTGGCGTGTGGCGTGTGGCGTGTGGCGTGTGGCGTGTGGCGTGTGGCGTGTGGCGTGTGCGGCGCCAGTCCATAAAGTAGCCATTGTTAAGTGCCTTGCTGTACATACATGCATCTCTATATTCGGATAACTCTGCTCTTGCATGCCCCCCTGCCCCCATTATAAATAATCCCATGTGTTAAATGTATCATCTCGTTTTTGTGTTTCTGTTATTGGTTTAACACGGTGCATGTTGGAGAATTAGCCAGGCTGTTGCCGCTGTAACTTGTACATTCGGACCGACGAAACTTCGGCAACCGTCCGCTCGGGTTGAGCTCACCAACGGCTGGACTCGTACGAGGGCCGTCAAGGGTGTGAATACTCGGTAAACTCGCCACGTGGATCTCGAGGTATTTTGAAGATTGGCAAATAACCCTCTACCACGTGGCAGAATTGACGATTCACGGTCCGATAAGGGACCCGTACTTTTCCAAAAAGGTACGATCTAAATTCCGGGTGTTCGGTGTAGCCGACTCTGCTGCTCCATCTGGCGGTCGTGCTCGCAGCCGATACCCAGCCCCGCAACAATATGTCCATAAGTGATCACAGTATTATGATTTTCCATGCAGCTGGTAAATAGTCCGGCATCAAAACTGTGGATGTGTTTCACATGTCACCCAAGCATCATGTCTGGTAAAATGCCCACTGAAGCTGTTACAATGTCCACATGGAGCCCATTACTGAGGAATTAAAGTGTCGAAACTCTGGAACAACATCTGACCACTTTGCATATTCCATTTCCAAAAGTGATTGCACTTCCCAAAGATGGACAACATGGGCCTGTAATATATAATATGTTCTTTCCCATGAAGAGAAAACTACAACCATTTCACCAAGATATGGATCAGATCAAATGATCAGGGTTCAACTGAAGAGAAAAATTTCATACAAAAGGTATGATGAGAACAAATTCGTGAACAAAGCTCACGTCCAAGATGCTCTTAACTATTTGGTGAGAAACAATAGCATGTTGTTATTTTAAACAAGGAGTGGATAAAACCTTTGCCAACAGTTTTGGAAGAGAACAAAGAACAAATATATGATGAAACAATTGAATGCACCACAAAGACTGATAAAACCAATCATGAAATGTACATGGACAGTTGTCTTCAACCTATGGACATTGGGCAGGAAATCAACCTTTTGATAACATAATGTGTAAGCACCTGCTGAAGGTAATGATCCAGTTAAAATCTTAATGAGTGAAAGCAACGAAGTGAAGTCATTCCTCGTGCCGTTTCCAACAGGTAGCCCAAAATATGATCTTGGAAAAAGTTCACTCTGTGCAGGTATTTAAATTCACGCGTTCTGCACACAGATGGTAGATTTGAAAGAAACGGATTACATATTTTGTGCTCAATAAAGGAAACTATGAAATCTGTGATCAAACATTCTTGCGACCGTCACTGGGTTTCTTCTTCAGAATGCACATTTTTCAGGCCAATCAAAATAATCAGCACGAGGCGATTCTCCCTCTTGTTTTAAAATATACTGAGCAGCAAAAGAAACGCAAGTTCCGAAAAAACGAAATTTCAGAATAGTAACCAATCGCATGTTAGAAAAGATGATGGCAAAATGATGTGATGAGTCCAGGGGATTTAATGTCATACAGTGAAGTTAAACAATGAATTGTGCACGTGCATTGACATGTATTGGTGAAACACGCACATTGCCACTCCAAGGCATCCTTTATAAAGGGCTGTGTCAGAAAAACATTCATTGTTCGCTCTGGAAGGTGTACACTTTACGCAAACGATGCCAAGACTTTCGACTGTGAAAGAGGAATGGTGCTTGGAATGTTGCAAGGCGGTATACGTCTGCAACCGATGTAGCCAGACAATTTGGATGCCATCTCACCATCACACGACTTGCCAGTGCCGGCTGCAGGCTATAATCAGCAGGGGGGCATTCATTTTTCCAAAGGGGGCACTTTATTTTTCAACACCCCTATATACAGCAAGCAAATATTGCATATTGCAAAAAGAATGGAAATGGCAGTGGTAAATACGTATTTCAAGAATAAGGAGGAACACAAGGTGACGTACAAGAGTGGAGGAAAGTACACACAGGCGGATTTCATCTTAAGCAGGAGATGCAACCTGAAAGAGATTAGCGACTGTAAGGTGGTGGCAGGGGAGAGTGTAGCTCAACAGCATCGATTGGTGGTCTGTAGGATGATTTAGGAGGTGAGGTTGAAGAAGAGAGTGAGGGCTGAACCAAGGACCAGATGGTGGAAGCTGAAGGAGGAAGACTGTTGCGTGGAATTTAGGGAGGAGGTGAGACAGGCGTTGGATGGTGGAAAAGATGGGTGGGATGATTGGGCAACTTCAGCAGAAGTGGTGAGGGAGATAGCTAGGAAGGTACTTGGTGTGACATCTGGACATAGGAAGGAAGATAAGGAGACTTGGTGGTGGAACGAGGAAGTACAGGAAAGTATAAGAAAGAAGGGGTTGGCAAAAAGGAAGTGGGATAGTCAGAGAGATGAAGAAAGTAGGCAGGAGTACAAGGAGTGGAGGCAAAAGGCAAAAAGAGAGGTGGCAAAGGCCAAGAAAAAGGCAAATGACGAGGTGTATGAGAAGTAGGATACAAAAGAAGGGGAAAAGGATTTATACCGATTGGCAAGACAGAGGGACCGAGCTGGGAAGGATGTGCTGCCGGTTCGAGTGATAAAGGACGCAAATGGAATGTGCTGATGAGCGAGGAGAGCGTGTTGAGAAGGTGGATGGAGTACTTTGAGGAGCTGATGAATGAAGAAAATGAGAGAGAGAGAGAGAAGGTTGGAAGAGGTGGATATAGTGAATCAGGAAGTGGGGTGGATCAGTAAGGATGAAGTGAGGACTGCTATGAAGAGGATGAAAAGTGGAAAGGTGGTTGGCCCAGATGGTATACCAGTGGAGGCATGGAAGTGCTTAGGAGAGGCAGTGGGGTTGTTGACCAGATTGTTTAATAAAATCTTGGAAAGTGAGAGGATGCCGGAGGAGTGGAGATGAAGTGTACTGGTTCCGATTTTCAAGAACAAGGGTGATGTGCAGAGCTGTGGAAATTACAGAGGGATAAAGTTGTTAAGCCACACCATGAAGGTGTGGGAAAGAGTACTGGAAGTTAGGTTGAGAGGAGAGGTGACGATTTGTGAGCAGCAATATAGGTTTATGCCAGGAAAGAGCACCACTGATGCGATGTTTGCTTTGAGAATGTTGATGGAGAGGGAAAGGGAAGGCCAGAAGGAGATACAACATTGTGTGTTTGTGGATTTAGAGAAAGCTTATGATAGGGTGCCAAGAGAGGAGTTGTGGCATTGTATGAGGAAGTTGGGAGTGGTGGAGAAGTATGTGAGGATCGTGCAGGATATGTATGAGGACAGTGTGACAGCGGTGAGGTGTGTGGTCGGAATGACAGACCGGTTTAAGGAAAAAGTGGGACCAAGGATCGACTCTGAGCCCTTTCCCGTTTGCAATGGTGATGGACAGGTTGACGGACGAGAGCAGACTGGAGTCTCCATGGACTATGATGTTCGCGGATGACATCACGGCCTGTAGGGAGAGTAGGGAGCAGGCTGAGGCGAGCCTCGAGAGGTGGAGGTACGCACTGGAGAGAAGGGGAATGATAGTCAGTTGGAGTAAGACGGAGTACATGTGCATAAATGAGAGAGTGAAATTGGGCGTAGGATAGCTGCAAGGAGACATCCAACCACAGTTGGAACAGAGATTGGTGTTTGAGTGGAACCACTTGCCTCAGGCATTCTTCCAGACTCTTGTGAACTCTATAAGACAATGTTGTACCGCCTGTATGCAAGCCCAAGGGAGACATACACGCAACTGAAGACTGACTTTTCACTGGGGTATCTCCTCTTGGTGGACTGGAGTAAATGTGAAAATCTTGCAATGCAATTTCAACATTCACTTTCAGCTCACAAATTGAAAGCATTTTTCATTAAATGAGTGATTACAATCAAAATCGTTTGTCCTCTGAAACTATACTGAACAGTAAAAGAAACGAATGACTTCCGGTTCCGGGTTTGGAGTGACGAGGTGTCTCCTTCGGGGCTCTCTGCTGACGTTCTCAAAGTTAAGTTTGCGGTCGTTATTTGTTCAGTTTTAACTGATTAATTTTCTCACCTACATGTTACTGTGTGTTCCTAGTTCGGTTTTGTTTCAAAAATCGTGCTATTTTGTGAGTATTTTTGTCGACGTTCTTACCGGGTGTTTGAGGACGAGGCCTTGGCCTAGGCTTTAGGCCTACCGGTTCCACTCGGTGTTCGATCGTTTTTTTTGTTTTGTTTTTTCTCCCCATTACCTTCAATTTTCTTCCTCCCCACTTTCCTAACATCCCCCATTCTCCCAACTAATCTCTTTCTTATCTCAAAAAAAATAAAAAAATACCCAACAACAACACGCGAACCTTCTCCCGATTCTGCTTCTTCTTCTTCCTCCTCTTGTCTTCCTCTTCGTCTTCTTCTACACTTCCATGACCTAATCTGTTGAACTCTCTCAAACATTGATATTAACAATAAAAACGATCTTATAATGCTTCATCTTCCTCTCTCACACATGTGGTACTCTTTACTGTTTCATAATGCAAGACTCTTCTGCTATTTTAACAGACTGCTCTCATTTCGACCTCTCCTTCATGCCCTGCCTAAAAAAATCCAACTATTACAGCACTTCTTCTCTCCATTCTCTGAATTTGACTTCATTGCATCCATCAAGAATTGTGTTAAATCGCATCTCTGACCTAAAACTTTTAAAAACCACAATTTGTAATGGATGTTCGCTTTCCATCAACCATGCTTTTTTTCCAACTTCAGTGCCAACTCACCCCCCCCCCCTCACCCCTCACTCTCACAGCAACCATCCCACTCTTCTCCCTCCAAGCCTCCCTCTCACCTCTCTCAAAAATTACCCCGTCACCTTTCTCCCACCTTTCATCCCCCTCACTCATCCTTCTCAAAGTCCCCCCCTCTCATCCACCAAGCTTCCTCCCTCCACTGCCCTCTCACCTCCATCTCTTCACTCCATCTCCTCAAATCAACTGCCTTCTTCCTTGTCTCTTGTCCCCCCTCTCCCCCAGCACCACAGAGCCTTTTCTCCTCCTCATTCGACCCCCTCCCCAAGCTATTCTGCAATCCCCCACACTCTTTAAACACTCCTCCTTACCTCCCCCTCATCCCTTGTCCTACCCTCCCCTCCCCCTCCACCCCCTGCACCCAAAGCCTCCTCCCCTACCTCTTCATTAAAAGTGTGGACCTCAAATATCGGGGGCCTTCGCTCAAACCTTTCAGATCTTTCCATACAGGTTGCCACTGACAAACCAGACATTATCTGCCTAACAGAAACTTTCCTCTCCCAAGACGTGACTGACTCCCAAGTATCTCTCCCTGGTTACTCCCTCCTCCGGTATGACAGACCTGAGCCTCGTCCTGGTGGAGTGTTGATCTCTTCATCAGACTCTATTCCTCACTCTCCATGCACTGCTCTCACCCCCCACCCCCACACCCCCAGGAATACCTCTGGCTTCGGCTTCCCCTCCACTCCCACCTCATGTTTATATGTGTACTGTACTGTCCACCGAACAGTGATGACTCCATCTGCACCTCACTATCCGAAAACATGGACCATCTTCTATCTTCTCATCCAAACTCTCTCTTCCTCTTATGTGGTGACTTCAATTGTCATCACGCCAGTTGGCAAGGTGTGGGTACCTCTCTCACCTGCCATGGCACCTCAGGAAAAGCTTTCTGCGACTCATTGGGACTGACTCAATCGGTCAACTTCCCGACCCGGATCTCAACCAATGGTACTCCATCTCGTCTGGATCTGATTTTGACAAATTTCCCTGACAATATCTGCTGCTCTTCCTTCGCTCCAATCGGTTCTTCTGACCACGTCCTTGTCAAAGTGGACATCTCTCTGGCTGTTATCAGAGAGCCACCTCACCGCCGTAGAGTCTGGCATTTCACTCATGCCGACTGGCAGGGTCTCCGAGCAGCCATCAAACTTACAGACTGGTCTCCTATCACTACTTTCTCAAACATCAACTCATCATGGGAATTTTTTCAAAGAAACTTGCTCTCCCTCATGCACAGACTTATCCACTCTCGTGTTCAGTTGTCCTCCCCTTCCTCCCGCCGTTGGTTTACTGAAGCTTGTGGCGAGGCAGTTGTCCTGAAACAACTTGCCTTTGCCTCATGGAAAGCAAACCCAACTGAGGGCAATCTCAGTTCCTTCCACAAAGCTCAGAACAAGTGTGTATCTACCCTGAGGAGAGCCAGAAAACAACATCTTTCTTATCTCAAGTCTGAACTCTCAAACCTCTCCCTCCTCAAAATCCTGGTGGCGTTTAATCAAATCTGTTTCTGGTGTATGTTTCCCCTCCATCCCCTCCCTTACCTCAAATGGCCGCACTGCTGATACCGCACGTGATAAAGCTGAATGTCTAAACTCGGTGTTTGCAGCTAAATCTTGTGTCCCAAACCCATCACTTTCTCTACCCACTTTGCCCAGTCGCACCCAACTGTCCCTGGACTATGTGTCCTTTTCTCCTGACAAGGTGGAGAGCGTGCTTTCAAACCTCGAGTCAGATTCTGCAACCGGTCCAGACGGCATCAGCCCATGTGTCCTCAAAGCCTGCTCTTCTGCTCTTGCTCACCCTCTCTCTGTTCTATTCACCCTCTCATTTGCCCAGGGTCATCTGCTTGGAAATCTGCTAACATCACTGCCCTGCATAAAAAGGTGCAAAAACAGATCCCTGTAACTACAGACCAATCAGCCTTCTCCCAATCATCAGCAAGGTTATGGAATCCATCGCTTCAGACATGAAATCCTTCCTCTTCTCCAATGGCTTGATTTCCGATCATCAATTTGTTTTCAGACCAGGTCACTCTACCCTGGACATGCTGCTTCTGCTCTCTCATCAATGGATGGAGGTTCTCAATGCCAGACAGGAAATCCAAGCCGTATCCCTCGACATATCACGTGCTTTTGACACAGTCTGGCACCCTGCCCTACTCACCAAACTCTCTTCCCATGGTATTCAAGGCCATCTCCACTCATGGCTCGCAGACTTCCTCTCCTGTCGCAGTCAACGTGTGGCCTTTAATAGAGTTCTTTTCTCCCCTCTTCCTGTGCAGGCTGGAGTTCCTCAAGGTCACGTTCTGGGCCCTGTTCTTTTTCTGGTTTTCATCAATGATCTCTCCGACTCTCTGGAAAATCCTCTATTTCTCTTTGCCGACGACTCCACCCTCTGCCGTACCATCTGTCATCCCTCAGACCGGCAAGCAGCAGCTTCTTCGCTCACTGCAGATCTGGATAAAATCACAAACTGGTCCAACACGTGGAACATGTCTTTCAATCCAGACAAATCTCACACTCTCACTATGTCTCTTCGAAAGGACCGTTTAGAAAACTCCCCCCCCCCCATCCACTTTCTCAACAATCCTCTGGGAGAAGTCTTTTCTTTCAAGCTTCTGGGTCTCACTATCTGCCATGACCTTTCCTGGGAAAGTCACATTTCCAACCTCGCCTCAAAAGCCAGTCGCCGACTGTGAATCCTCTGTCGTGCAAAGTCCTTCCTCGGCCCTCTTGAGCTCCTGACCACTTACAAAGCTTTTGTCCGAAGCCTGATGGAGTACTGCTCTCCCCTCTGGGCTGCCTTCCACCTTTCTCGGCTTCACGCTGTCGAAACCAGGGCATTTTTGATCATCGGCATCTCCCACAACGAAGCTGAGTCTTTGGGCCTCTCACTCAATTGCCGCAGGTTGGTCGGTGGTCTTTGTCTTCTACAGACTCCTCTCCAGCCTTGCCCCCTGCTCTCTCTGCAATTTGTCCCCACCACATTTCCACAGGGCACTCAAGGTCCGCCAACAACCCCCTTCTGGTAAAGCTACCAAAATCACGAATCACTGCTCATC
>NW_028222436.1:32500-40186 GCF_056783735.1 Eptatretus burgeri | reverse complement strand
GTAGGTAGGAGAGGAACAGACACACACACACGTGTCTCACACCATTGGTTTAATTCCTTCGAGATGATAGGACGTGATAGGAACTTAGGTACTTACCACTCATTATGAAAATGTCTTTCAATTCTCTTTCTAAAATCATTGATCTCTTCAATAAGAGTATTAATTTCATGAACCACGTCGTGATACGTAAACTCAATTTCTTCCAATGCCCTGTCAGGGAAAAAAAAATATATATATATATATATATATATATATATATATATATATATATATATATATATATATATATATATATCAGAATTATCATGATTTAATTAATAATCATTTGCTTCCATCGTTCAAAGAGAAAAACCAAACAAACTTACCAACTCTGTAGTAAGCTTTTGCCTTCATCGGAAGAGAGATCATCCATGTCTCAGTTGTAAAAATGAAAATCCCGTACCTGGCAGAAGCTTTGTCTGGTGAATCACTTATAAGGCTACAATGAGGAAATTCCCTAAACATTGGAGTGCGGCCACAGTGGAAATGACAGCTTGGAAAAATAACTAGAGTTTGTATGAATCATTTACAAAACATACTTAAAATGGTTTTGATTCAAATGTTTTCAGTTCGTGTTCTGAGATAAAATATAAACACGGGAGACCTTGTCTCACAGAATAGTTCCTATTTTTCTCACAGCATGACTGTCTAAAACCACACAACACGTACAGGTGTCAAAAAACACTTCCTCATTTTCACGGCATGAACTGAAAACATTTGAAACAAAACTTTTTTATGAAGTGGTTTATACACAAAAATGATTTACAACTTCAGTGATGGTCAGATGAGAATCATTAAGAGAAGTTTATCATTTCGTAATGGCACAAAAAGGGTATCTTAAAAAATATAAAAGATTCAAATGTTTTAGATGGGGATTATTGTGCAAAGAAAATTAAACTATTGAAGGAATTTGAGAATGAACAAATCTTTATGAGTTCAATGAGTGAGCTGTTCAACCCCAGGTTAAAGGGGAGACAAATAAATATACCTTGGGATAGCCTGGTTATATATATACAAAGCCTGGTGTTGGCTTCAGTAGTTGGGAGTGGCGGCTTTGGGATCCCAGTGTCCCGAGTTCGAATCCCGGCTCAGCTGCTGAATTAACACCAGGGGGTTGACTCAGCCTGTCATCCTTCCGAGGTCGTGGAAATGAGTACCAGTGAGATGCTGGTCCCGGTGTATGCCCCGGTTAGAATAGGTGTACCATATCCCTGTGTTGTAAGAGGCGCTCCAGGAAGGGCATCCGACCATAAAACATTGCCTCACAAAGAAGCCAAACTTCCCTGCACAGCAGGGAAAAAGCGGATAAAAAGGGAGTTTATTTTTAGGGGAAAAAAAGGGAATCGCTGAAAATCCCCCATTCATTTACATGGGGAAAAGTGAGCTAGAACCCAGTATATTCACCCTACTTATATACATACATATATATATATACATACATATATATATATATATATATATATATATATATATATATATACATACATACATACATGTATACATACATACATATATATATATATATATATATATACATACATATTATTATTATATATATATATATATATAAGAGAGAGGTATACATATATGTATATATATATATATATACATACATATATATATACATACATATATATATACATACATATATATATATACATATATATATATATACATACATATATACATATATACATACATATATACATACATATATATATATACATATATATATATATATATACATATATATATATATATATATATATATACACACACACATATATATATATATATACACACACACACATATATATTGTTGCGGTCTTCGCGCCCGCCAGCGTGCGACGGCCACGTAACTCGAATCGCGGCACGTCGCCCACCGGACGGACAATCCAGTCGTGACCCTCTCGGACTAACGCCGGGAACCAGTCACGGGTGGACCTTTCGGTCTCACCGCGATCGAGCCAATCAGCCCCCGCGTGGGATAGGGTTGCTCGCCAAATTCGAACTACCTAAGTACCCACGCGGAGGGTAGACCGGGCGATCGCACCTCGCCGCAGGTCGACTTCGGACACGGGCCACTTAAGCGACCCGTTCCGTACTATCAGAATAACCGAGCGGTGTTATCGTCGACCTCGACGGTTCGATTAATTATCGGGCGTATTCAGCCCACTACCAACCCTTTACGTGAAGCAAGATGGGGATTCAATGGGGGAAAAGACGAAGCTTAAGCGGAGAAAAGTTCAACAATAAAGCACATTTATTCGCGGCACACGGGAAAGCACACAAATACAATTCCACCAAATGCACACAAAAAAGAAAACACAATTCCATCTACACAAAAAGCAAACATAAAAGTGAAAACACAGTGCAGAGCTAATACCGACTACCGAGCACACGGCAACACTTATACAATTCTACTTCACAGACGGCGCCGACAACACATACCCAAAACCAAGGAAAGAAAATACCCTCAAGAATGAGGTAGGCCTGGGGCCGAGACCTGGTCGGGCCTACCCGTCTGGTGATGAGACGCGGAGCGGCGATGGCCCCGCAACCCGCGGGCCTCGTGGACAGTGCCTGGCAGGGGGGTGGGAACGGGGCCCCTTGGTCGCACTATCTCAGCGCGGGGGAAACAGGAGGGGGTTGCTGATGCTCGGGGTATAGAGGATCTTTATTATGTGCGACGAGCGTCTCCACCTCGGCCAGGTCGCGCTGCCGGCCTCCCAGGGGTGCAGCTCCCTGCACGACGCGAGCACCCCCTCGTCCGCCCTCGCCGCCTCTCCACAGCTCGTCCCCTCCGTTCCGACTCCCACGCACACGACGAGCAGCTCCACCGCCCGCGAAGTCTTGACCCTCTGCTTCCGACTCTCCTTCGCCTCGTTCCGACCTTTACTACCCCTTTGACCGACGAACACCGTCCTTTTATCCCCCCGTAACTTCGCCTTTGACCCCTCCCTTGACCTTTCACCTCGCTCCCCATTGGCCCGACAAAAAGTGGGCGTGAAGGCTTTTGATCCACAAATTTGCATATATCGATCGCCCTGGGGCGGGCCAAATCGCCCCTCGCTCACCGATTGGACGGCAAAAAGTGGGCGTGTGTCGTTTCGATCCGTTTTTGAAGCAGAAAATCCGTGATTTTGTACACGCTGTTCAACGTGCGCCCTACACGAGTCCAGCATCGGTGCCCATGAGTGGCGCGAGATGACGGTGATGCGATGGTGGCGAGTTGTGACGGTAAAGGTCGTGGCGGTTGTGGTGGAGCGGTGTTGTGCTTGGTGGTTGATCTTGCGGTTGTGGTGATGGCGATTGGTCCAAAATAAAGATAGTAAAAGAAAAACGGCTATCCTGAAGAGTCGCAGCACGTATAAATGACATGTATTCCCACTAGACAACGGGTTTGGGCCTAACTACACATGCACTTACCGAGATACCTCACCTAAGGGACCTGAATGGTGGTTTGCGAATCTGGTAACCACAACACTACCCCCTTCCCTTTTTACAGACTCGTCCCGAGTCGTCAAATTTTCGTGTGCCATCATGTGTAGTTTTCCCCTAGTACATTTTACCTACGGATCCCTGAGTGCGACATTCATGGTATTCGTGTCCCCAAAATAAATAACCTGAGGGCTGCGTAACTACCTAAACAAACTCACTCACACGGACGACTTAAATAAAATTGCCGGCGCAAAGACAAACATGCCGGGGGCGCACTCATATTTACAGTACATCTTACCTTAACTTACAAATTTTACACTAAACCATGGCCCAGGATCATGAACTCTGCAAAAGAAAGCAGTTAGCAGGGAGCCAGGCTGCCCACATGCAGTCTCTGACTCAATACAATGCAGGTGACAGGGAACGTGGCTGGCTGCTCACACGCAGTCCAAGGCCTTCCCTTTTGAACTGAACGCAGTGAACCACAACGGTGCTTGGGCTGCACAACGCAGTCTCCGTGCCAGCTCAAGTGGCACACGCAATGAGCACAACGAATGGATGCATGAACACAAACACGGTGCACGGGCCGCCACTGCAGGCCCGTGTTGTAGCTGCCAACAGGGCAGTTCTCGCAGCTTGCAAACTGTTGCTTTTACGATCCTGGCGCACATGGCAATGAACAGGGGGGGCAAAGCAAAAATTGAACGGGGCTGGTGAACATGGGCAGTGGGCATGGCAAAGGTGAGCAGGCAAACTCAGCCCGCAGAATAAGGCCGCTGCAGGCAAACACAGCCGGCAGATGAACTGGCCGGCACAGGCCTTGAAGTACCACAGCTGCAGATGATCCGGCCGGCACAGGCCTTGCAGCAACACAACAGCTGCCGATCAAGTGGGCCGGCACAGGCCTTGCAGCACACAGCTGCCGATGAAGTTGGCCGGCCTCCGCCTTGAAGCAAAACACGGCCAGCCGATGAAGTTGGCCAGCTTTTGCCGTTCAGTGGAGGTTGGTGGAGGGAGTGCGGTGGTGCTGGCCACTTGGAAGGCGGGCTCGGACCTACCTACCTGTCTCCCTCCCACCTATCGCCTTTGCCTGTCACTGTACATACCCACTCCCTTAATTTGTCAAACCCCAATTTAGCCCCAACTTATTTTATTTTTTATTTTTTTATTTTTACTTCCCCACTATAAATCGTCCCCTATACCCCTTTATCTTCCTTGTTCGACTAACCTATCCTGTCACCTAGCCTACTCCCAACCCCTACGTTCCCTTCCCGGAGGGGAACAAGGGAGAGCTAGCGGCCCTGTGTCGAGGCCCAACGAAGCCTCAGAATGGCCTCCCAGAGTTCAGCGATCTATAACCAAAGTGGGTCCAGCGGCCCACAACGAGAGCGAGGGGATGGATGGTGCGGAGGGGTACATCTCCTAATCTACCCTAACCATTTAACTGTTAAACTACCCCGGGGCTTTCAACAAGCGCCTCTCGCTTAAACTATTGGTTCTAACAACCCAGATTCCCGTCGCCTGTGTTGGTGTCCTCACAATTTCGGGCCTCGCCCCAATTTTCTCTCCGTGCCCTCACACGGTCTCCTGGCTGGGACACGTGGCTCCCTTTGGCAGGCACGACCCTCTGCCGAATCTCCCGCTATGGCACCCCGGGCACTACACTGCCTCCGAGCCTACCAGCTCCCTAACACCGGGGAGTGCCCCCATGGCACCTCCCCTGAAACGCACACGTGGCAGGCCGGCCTCCCGGGCCCCTTTCCGAGGGTCACCCGTGCCCACTGCACTGCCCACGCGGCTAATGGCGCCCGGGCCCCCGCACCAAGCAGGCGCACCCGTGCCCACTACTCTATCCCGGCCCCCATGGGCCCTTGGCCTACCGCGGCCGACTAGCCTGGTGCCCGGGGTACCCACTCAGCGATACTCACCTTTCGCAGCCACGCTCCCAAGCCCGTCAACAGGGCTCCTGCACCCCTCCAAATGGGTCTCGAGCCTACATTCCCACCAACAGCAAAACGACCTCCGTTTTATAAATTTGACTAACCCCTAACTCACTTTACTCTGACCCCGGGGTCCCTTGGGCGGGAGTCACTCCTCCCCCAATCACTCAGCGCACCAGGCATTCCCCACTCACTCCACACACACAGACCCGCTGGCCTCACTCACTCATCATGTACTCACCTCACAACTCACCAACTCTTCAACACACACACCACTGAACTCTGCCATCCTCCTAACTACATCCCCTAACTAACTCGTGCTCCCACGTCATCCCTTAAACTACAGCACGTTCCCTTTTAACCTACGTAGCTAAACTACGTCCCCACTACACATTCACCAGTCTGTCCATGTCCTCAAATAAATCATTTTATTTCCCCACCTAAATCTGGCTACAATCCCTCTAACTAATCCATTCCACGGACTCCATGAGGACTTACCCCTGCCCCATGAAGTCGGTCTAACTAAGCTAACCCTTCCCCCTAACTAGTTTTCATCCTGTGCCCAGGTAAGGGGGTCTTTCACCCCTTGCCCAGGAATCCTGTACACCCGAAAGTGAGGCTTGCTTTTCTTTTTTTTTTTTTTTCCCATGCGCAGCACCTGCGCGGCAACTCAGAGCTCGCGCACTTTGCACCTGCCCTTGACGTCATGCAGCTGCACGTGTTCCTCGTCCCTCCTTGGACGGGACCATCCGGCAGAGATACCCCTCCTGCCGGATTCCAACCCCACGTGCAGCCATGACGTCACCGTGCGCATAAAAAAAAAACAAGCCACACGTCTCGAGGGGTTCCCCACGCGAACACATGTGCTTTGCCCGTTGGAGCTTAACACACACGATCGCGTGGAGAACCCGTCCGGTCCAAATCCATTTACCTGCCTAACTTTGTCCGTCCGCGGGATCGGCAAATCCACCGCGTGCGTTTCCGGACCGGGACTTCACTCTCGCAAGCGAGCACGTGGTGGTCTCGTGCGTTGCACAGCACGAACCGCGTGCTCACTGCTGGGTGAACCCGGCACGGTCCGCGAAACAACTACAGCCGCTACTCGGCTTTCTTTCTTCTCATGTCGCCTTCGTCGTCGCCATTCAACCCACGCACACCTGCGTGTTACGACGCACACAGTCCACTCCATCACATTCACACCGGGAGACGCGGCTGCGTGCTCCCGCATGCCGACCGACATCTCCCTCACATACCGCTCTCTCACACACACGGTCTCCCTGGCACACAGCGACCTTGCACACGGCCGTTCACTCACGCGTGCCTCACTACTCACACAAACCATACTACTCACACGTGGTGCTCTATTCACTCGCGCGGGGCACTCACCCGCGGTGCCTCATCCACACTCCGTGCCTCACTCACACACACGGGGGAACTAACCCGCGGTGCCTCACTCACACTCCGTGCCTCACTCATACACGCGGGGGCACACACCCGCGGTTCCTCACTCACACACACGGCGACACTCACACACGGTGCCTCATCCACACATGGCGTGCTGGGAAGCACGTACTCCGGCACCATCGCCACCACACCACTCACACACGGGGTCGCTTCCACACACGGGGACGCACTCACGCCTTGCACCACACACACAGGGACAACTACACTGGGGATTCGTGTCCCCACAAGGGTCTCCGGGGCCTCTATACCCCCAAGCTCTCCGTGCACCCGTCCACAGCACTCGTCCCCTCAACCTCGCAAAACACGACCGAACTCACCTGGTCGTGACTCGCCTCAAGGGGGCATACTCCCTCCCCTCGTTCCTGGAGGAGGCCATCCCGCTGCTCGCACCGGGTCCCAACACGCTCCGCGAGCTCACCCCCATTGTCCTCCACTACCTCCGTGTGTGCGTGCGCGTCACTTACCCCGTCTTCATCGTGTAGTCTTCCCTCTATCGTTCCCATCTCCCGTGTCTCTGCCAACTCTTCACCCTTTACCTCCCTTTGTCTCAACTATTATTTCCGTTGTCGTCACCTCGTGTCTCGTCTCACACGTTTTGGTCTCCCCATTTAATTTTTCCCTTTCGGTCATCGTCACGACCCTCGCCCAACACGTTCCACGAATTATTTTTTCACCCGCCTCCACCGCGGGCCTGTCAGCCGTTGCACCCCCACCCAGCTCGTTTGCTCCCACACGTGGAGTCGCCATTCCCAGCTCCCTGGTCACGGCCTTCATGCCCGCCTGCAGGCATCGGCCCATGTTC
>NW_028222436.1:5000-27500 GCF_056783735.1 Eptatretus burgeri | reverse complement strand
TTGGACGGCAAAAAGTGGGCGTGTGTCGTTTTGGATCCGTTTTTGAAGCAGAAAATCCGTGATTTTGTACACGCTGTTCAACGTGCGCCCTACACGAGTCCAGCATCGGTGCCCATGAGTGGCGCGAGATGACGGTGATGCGATGGTGGCGAGTTGTGACGGTAAAGGTCATGGCGGTTGTGGTGAAGCGGCGTTGTGGTTGGTGGTTGTTGTTGTGGTTGTGATGGTGGCGATTGGTCCAAAATAAAGATAGTAAAAGAAAAACGGCTATCCTGAAGAGTCGCAGCTCGTATAAATGACATGTATTCCCACTAGACAACGGGTTTGGGCCTAACTACACATGCACTTACCGAGATACCTCACCTAAGGGACCTGAATGGTGGTTTGCGAATCTGGTAACCACAACACTACCCCCTTCCCTTTTTACAGACTCGTCCCGAGTCGTCAAATTTTCGTGTGCAATCATGTGTAGTTTTCCCCTAGTACATTTTACCTACGGATCCCTGAGTGCGACATTCATGGTATTCGTGTCCCCAAAATAAATAACCTGAGGGCTGCGTAACTATCTAAACAAACTCACTCACACGGACGACTTAAATAAAATTGCCGGCGCTAAGACATACATGCCGGGGGCGCACTCATATGTACAGTACATCTTACCTTAACTTACAAATTTTACACTAAACCATGGCCCAGGATCACTGAACTCTGCAAAAGAAAAGCAGTTAGCAGGGAGCCAGGCTGCCCACATGCAGTCTCTGGCTCAAACAATGCAGGTGACAGGGAACGTGGCTGGCTGCTCACACGCAGTCCAAGGCCTTCCCTTTTGAACTGAACGCAGTGAACCACAACGGTGCATGGGCTGCACAAACGCAGTCTCCGTGCCAGCTCAAGTGGCACACGCAATGAGCACAACGAATGGATGCATGAACGGTTTGAACTGAATGCAGTGAGCCACAACGGTGCATGGGCTGCACAAACGCAGTCTCCGTGCCAGCTCAAGTGGCACACGCAATGAACACAACGAATGGATGGATGAACACAAACACGGTGCACGGGCCGCCACTGCAGGCCCGTGTTGTAGCTGCCAACAGGGCAGTTCTCGCAGCTTGCAAACTGTTGCCTTGCGGATCCTGGCGCACATGGAAATGAACAGGGGGGGCAAAGCAAAAATTGAACGGGGGCTGGTGAACAGGGGCAGTGGGCATGGCATGGCAAAGGCAGCAGGCAAACACAGCCCGCAGAAGAAGGCCGCTGCAGGCAAACTCAGCCCGCAGAACCAGGCCGGCACAGGCCTCGAAGAAAAACAGCCAGCAGATGAACTGGCCGGCACAGGCCTTGCAGCACACAGCTGCCGATGAACTTGGCCGGCCTCCGCCCTGAAGCAAAACACGGCCAGCCGATGAAGTTGGCCAGCCTTTGCCGTTCAATGGAGGTTGGTGGAGGGAGTGCGGTGGTGCTGGCCACTTGGAGGGCGGGCTCGGACCTACCTACCTGTCTCCCTCCCAACCTATCGCCTTTGCCTGTCACTGTACATACCCACTCCCTTAATTTGTCAAACCCCAATTTAGCCCCAACTTATTTTTTTGTTGTTTTTATTTTTACTTCCCCTCTATAAATCGTCCCCTAACCCCCTTTATCGTCTTTGTTCGGCTAACCTATTCTGTCACCTAGCCTACTCCCAACCCCTACGTTCCCTTCCCGGAGGGGAACAAGGGAGAGCTAACGTCCTGTGTCGAGGCCCAACGAAGCCTCAGAATGGCCTCCCCAGAGTTCGGCGATCTATAACCCAAGTGGGTCCAGCGGCCCACAACGACAGCGAGGGGATGGATGGTGCGGAGGGGTACACTTCCTAATCTACCCTATCCATTTAACTGTTAAACTACCCCGGGGCTTTCAACAAGCGCCTCTCGCTTAAACTATTGGTTCTAACAACCCAGATTCCCGTCGCCTGTGTTGGTGTCCTCACAATTTCGGGCCTCGCCCCCCAATTTTCTCTCCGTGCCCTCACACGGTCTCCTGGCTGGGACACGTGGCTCCCTTTGGCAGGCACGATCCTCTGCCGAATCTCCCGCTATGGCACCCCGGGCACTCCACTTCCCCCGAGCCTACCAGCTCCCTAACACCGGGAGTGCCCCCCATGGCCCCTCCCCTGAAACGCACACGTGGCAGGCCGGCCTGCCGGGCCCCTTTCCGAGGGTCAGCCGTGCCCACAACACTGCCCACGCGGCTAATGGCGCCCGGGCCCCCGCACCAAGCAGGCGCACCCGTGCCCACTACTCTATCCCGGCCCCCATGGGCCCATGGCCTACCGCGGCCGACTAGCCTGGTGCCCGGGGTACCCACTCAGCGATACTCACCTTTCGCAGCCACGCTCCCAAGCCCGTCAACAGGGCTCCTGCACCCTCCAAATGGGTTTCGAGCCTACATTCCCACCAACAGCAAAACAACCTCCATTTTTCAATTTGACTAACCCAGTTAACTCACTTTACTCTGACCCCGGGGTCCCTTGGGCGGGAGTCACTCCTCCCCCCAATCACTCATCGCACCATGCATTCCCCATTCACTCCACACACACAGACCCGCTGGCCTCACTCACTCACCAAGTACTCACCTCACAACTCACCAACAACTCTTCAACACACACACCACTGAACTCTGCCATCCTTCTATCTGCATCCCCTAACTAACTCGTGCTCCCACGTCGTCCCTTAAACTATAGCACGTTCCTTTTAACACTACGTAGCTAAACTACGTCAACTCTACACATCCAAAGTCTGTCACTGTCTCAAATAAATCATTTTATTTCAATTTCCCAACCTAAAGCTCACTAAATCCCTCTACCTAATCCATTCCACGGACTCCATGAGGACTTACCCCTGCCCCATGAAGTCGGTCTAGCTAAGCTAACCCTTCCCCCTAACTAGTTTCCATCCTGTGCCCAGGTAAGGGGGTCTTTCACCCCTTGCCCAGGAATCCTGTACACCCGAAAGTGAGGCTTGCTTTTTTTTTTTTTTTTCATGCGCATCACCAGCGCGGCAACTCGCGCTCGCGCACTTTACACCTGCCCGTGACGTCATGCAGCTGCACGTGTTCCTCGTCCCTCCTTGGACGGTACCATCGGCCGGGATACCCCTCCTGCCGGATTCCAACCACACGTGCAGCCATGACGTCACCGTGCGCATATAAAAAAAAAAAACACAAGCCACACGTCTCGAGGGGTTCCCCACGCGAACACATGTGCCCTGCCCGTTGGAGCTGAACACACACGATCGCGTGGAGAACCCGTCCGGTCCAAATCCATTTACCTGCCTAAACTTTGTCCGTCCGCGGGATCGGCAAATCCACCGCGTGCGTTTCCGGACCGGGACTTCACTCTCGCAAGCGAGCACGTGGCGGTCTCGTGCGTTGCACAGCACGAACCGCGTGCTCACTGCTGGGTGAACCCGGCACAGTCCTCGAAACAGCTACAGCCGCTACTCGGCTTTCTCTCCTCTGTCGCCGTCGTCGTCTCCATTCCACCCACGCACACCTGCGTGTTACGACGCACACAGTCCACACCATCACATTCACACCGGGAGATGCGGCTGCGTGCTCCCGCATGCCAACCGACATCTCCCTCTCATACCGCTCTCTCACACACACGGTCTCCCTTGCACACAGCGACCTTGCACACGGCTGTTCACTCACGCGTGCCTCACTACTCACACAAACCATACTACTCACACGTGGTGCTCCATTCACTCGCGCGGGGGCACTCACCCGCGGTGCCTCGCCCACACACGCGAGGGCACTCAACCGCTGTGCCTCATCCACACACCGTGCCTCACTCATACACGCGGGGGCACTCACCCGCGGTACCTCACTCATACACACGGCGACACTCACACACGCGGTCTCTTCCACACAACGTCCCTCACTCATACACGCGGGGGCACTCACCCGCGGTTCCTCACTCATACTGGCCGTTTCACTCACACACACGGCCTCTTCCACACACGGTTCCTCATCCACACACGGTGCCTCATCCAAACACGGCGTGCTGGGAAGCACGCACTCCAGCACCATCGCCACCACACCACTCACACACGGGGTCGCTTCCACACACGGGGACGCACTCACGCCTTGCACCACACACACAGGGACAACCACACTGGGGATTTGTGTCCCCACAAGGGTCTCCGGGGCCTCCACACCCCCCAAGCTCTCCGTGCACCCGTCCACAGCACTCGTCCCCTCAACCTCGCAAAGCACGACCGAACTCACCTGGTCGTGACTCGCCTCAAGGGGGCATACTCCCTCCCCTCGTTCCTGGAGGAGGCCATCCAGGTGCTCGCACCGGGTCCCAACACGCTCCGCGAGCTCACCCCCATTGTCCTCCACTACCTCCGTGTGTGCGTGCGCGTCACTTACCCCGTCTTCATCGTGTAGTCTTCCCTCTATCGTTCCCATCTCCCGTGTCTCTGCCAACTCTTCACCCTTTACCTCCCTTGTCTCAACTATTATTTCTGTTGTCGTCACCTCGTGTCTCGTCTCACACGTTTTGGTCTCCCCATTTAATTTTTCCCTTTCGGTCATCGTCACGACCCTCGCCCAACACGTTCCACGAATTATTTTTTGACCCGCCTCCACCGCGGGCCTGTCAGCCGTTGCACCCCCACCCAGCTCGTTTGATCCCACACGTGGAGTCGCCATTTTTATCTCCCCGGTCACGGCCTTCATGCCCGCCTGCAGGCTTCGGCCCATGTTCTGCGTCTCACCCCGCAGCTTTTTCATTTCTTCCTTCATGTTTGCTTCCATTCCGTTTATTTGCTGTGTATTCGCATCCATCTTTTCGTTCATGCCTTTCATTTCGTTTTTTATTTCATTTGTCATTGCCGCCAGCATGGCGCATAGCTGGGCCACGTCGGGTGCACTCAGCTGAGCCGTTTCAGCAAGGGTTTTGGTGGAGAGGGGGGGGGAGGTGTCATACACTGCGGCCGCTGCCGCACCCATTTCGGGCTCTGGGTTCAGTTGGGCGAGTCCGTGTTCCTGCACAATCAACATTTCCTGCTCGGGGATTCCATCCTGGACCATGGATTCTACATTACTACACATATACATTTCTAATACCCCCGGCTCCCGCTCGCCTTGAGACGCCATCTTGCTTCTCGTGAAGGGTTAATTTGCTCGCTCGTAATTTGGAGGGAATCAGGGGTCGCTTCTCTCACCCCTGGACCGATTCCCGTGAATTTCATTGGAGACAGGAGAGCCTGTTTTCCTGCTCTCCGATACCAGTGCCGCGAGGAGGGCGATGAATTTGTATCCCACTCCTGACACCAGTGTTGCTGTTTTCGCGCCCGCCGGCGTGCGACGGCCACGTAACTCGAATCGCGGCACGTCGCCCACCGGACGGACAATCCAGTCGTGACCCTCTCGGACTAACGCCGGGAACCAGTCACGGGTGGACCTTTCGGTCTCACCGCGATCGAGCCAATCAGCCCCCGCGTGGGATAGGGTTGCTCGCCAAATTCGAACTACCTAAGTACCCACGCGGAGGGTAGACCGGGCGATCGCACCTCGCCGCAGGTCGACTTCGGACACGGGCCACTTAAGCGACCCGTTCCGTACTATCAGAATAACCGAGCGGTGTTATCGTCGACCTCGACGGTTCGATTAATTATCGGGCGTATTCAGCCCACTACCAACCCTTTACGTGAAGCAAGATGGGGATTCAATGGAGGAAAAAGACGAAGCGAAGCGGGAAACAGTTCAACAATAAAGCACATTTATTCGCGACGAACGGAAAGCACACAAATACAATTCCACCAAATGCACACAAAAAAGAAAACACAATTCCATTTACACAAAAAGCAAACATAAAAGTGAAAACACAGTGCAGAGCTAATTCCGACTACCGAGCACACGGCAACACTTATACAATTCTACTTCACAGACGGCGCCGACAACACATACCCAAAACCAAGGAAAAGAAATACCCTCAAGAATGAGGTAGGCCTGGGGCCGAGACCTGGTCGGGCCTACCCGTCTGGTGATGAGACGCGGAGCGGCGATGGCGCCTCTCTCCGCGGGCCTCGTGGACAGTCCCTGGCAGGGGTGGGAAGGGGGGCCCCGGTGGTCGCACTATCTCAGCGGGGGGGGAAACAGGAGGGGGGTGGCTGATGCTCGGGGTATAGAGGATCTTTATTATGTGCGACGAGCGTCTCCACCTCGGCCAGGTCGCGCTGCCGGCCTCCCTCGGGCGCGCAGCTCCTTGCACGACGCGAGCACCCCTCGTCCGCCCTCGCCGCCTCTCCACAGCTCCGTCCCGACTCCAACGCACACGACGAGCAGCTCCACCGCCCGCGAAGTCTTGACTCTCTGTCCGTTCTTGTTTGCGACTCCTCGTTCTCGTTCTGCTGACTCTCTCCTTACTGACTCTCTCGTTCCGACTTTTACGACTCCTTTGACTGACGAACACCGTCCTTTTATCCCCCCGTCACTTCGCCTTTGACCCCGTCCCTTTGACCTTTCAACTCGCTCCCCATTGGCCCGAGGAAAAGTGGGCGTGAAGGCTTTTTGATCCACAAATTTGCATAAATCGATCGCCCTGGGGCGGGGCCACCCGCCCTCGCTCACCGATTGGACGGCAAAAAGTGGGCGTGTGTCGTTTTGGATCCGTTTTTGAAGCAGAAAATCCGTGATTTTGTACACGCTGTTCAACGTGCGCCCTACACGAGTCCAGCATCGGTGCCCATGAGTGGCGCGAGATGACGGTGATGCGATGGTGGCGAGTTGTGACGGTAAAGGTCATGGCGGTTGTGGTGAAGCGGCGTTGTGGTTGGTGGTTGTTGTTGTGGTTGTGATGGTGGCGATTGGTCCAAAATAAAGATAGTAAAAGAAAAACGGCTATCCTGAAGAGTCGCAGCTCGTATAAATGACATGTATTCCCACTAGACAACGGGTTTGGGCCTAACTACACATGCACTTACCGAGATACCTCACCTAAGGGACCTGAATGGTGGTTTGCGAATCTGGTAACCACAACAATATATAAGTAAGGTAAGAATACTGATTCTGGCTCACTTTTCCCCATGTAAATGAATGGGGGATTTTCAGCGATTCATATTTTTTTCCCTAAAAATAAACCCCCTTTTTATCCCAAGGTATATTTATTTGTCTCCCCTTTTAACTTGGAGGTTGAACCTCATTGAATTGAACACCTGGGGGTTGAACAGCTCACTCATTGAACCTATAAAGATTTGTTCATTCTCAAATTCCTTCAATAGTTTAATTTTCTTTGCACAATAATCCCCATCTAAAATATTGACAAACAAAACATTTGAATCTTTATATTTTTTAAGATACCCCTTTTGTGCCATTACGAAATGATAAACTTCTCTTAATGCTCTTGTTTGACCACCTCCTGAGCCACAGGTTATTTTTTTCCTAAGCCCCGCCCACTTTTCTTTAAGCCCCGCCCACTTTTGCTAAGCCCCGCCCACTTTTCATTAGGTATTTTTTCTAAGCCACGCCCACTTTTCCTAATCCCCGCCCACTTTTGCTAAGCTCCGCCCACTTTTCATAAGGTATTTTTTCTAAGCCACGCCCACTTTTCCTAAGCCCCGCCCACTTTTGCTAAGCTCCACCCACTTTTCGTAAGTTATTTTTTCTAAGCCACGCCCACTTTTCCTAAGCTCCGCCTACTTTTGCTAAGCCCCGCCCACTCTTACATCATTTCCAGTTCATCTCTGACTCACAAAGAAATCACTAGAAAATTACAGGATGTTATGGTTTTGAAAAATTTCCCAATGAAGGCTTGCCTAGGCTTGCCCAGGGAATTTCCAAAGGAAACCACACCCACCAGTCTTTCTCTATAAAAGCTTCAAACCCAGGCTCCATTTTAAACATTTGTTTTTGCTGGCAATGGTGTGCTGTGTGCTTGTCTCGAACTCTCTGTCTTGTATGGAACTAAACCTTCAAGTTGATGAACTGGATTCAAACCTCTTATCTGTTGAGGTAAGATTTTTATTTTCCTATTTTCAAACTTTGATTGAAGCATACTCATTTAATAATTAAATAACTTAATTAATACATTATTATTTTCTCTCACAGGAAATTGTATCTGAAATACAACATGAAAATACTGCTTTTGCTACAACTTGGGGGGAATTGTTGGCTTGGTTGAAGACCTTATGAGCGACCAAGACCTTGAGTGGGATGACTTTGGTGTTCCTTGGAACTCTCTGTCTTGTATGGAACTAAACCTTCAAGTTGATGAACTGGATTCAAACCTCTTATCTATTGAGGTAAGATTTTTATTTTCCTATTTTCAAACTTTGATTGAAGCATACTCATTTAATAATTAAATAACTTAATTAATACATTATTATTTTCTCTCACAGGAAATTGTATCTGAAATACAAAATGAAAATACTGCTTTTGCTACAACTTGGGGGAAATTGTTGGCTTGGTTGAAGACCTTATGAGCGACCAAGACCTTGAGTGGGATGACTTTGGTGTTCCTTGGAACTCTCTGTCTTGTATGGAACTAAACCTTCAAGTTGATGAACTGGATTCAAACCTCTTATCTGTTGAGGTAAGATTTTTATTTTCCTATTTTCAAACTTTGATTGAAGCATACTCATTTAATAATTAAATAACTTAATTAATACATTATTATTTTCTCTCACAGGAAATTGTGTCTGAAATACGAAAATGAAAATACTGTTTTTGCTACAACTTGGGGCGACATTGTTGGCTTGGTTGAAGACCTTATGAGCGACCAAGACCCACAGAACGAGTTCGTCCTTGATGACCCAACCAAAGAGTTATACCTTGGAGACCAGCAAAATCCTGAAAAAGAGTTTTACAGCAATAGTACTCATTGTGAGTTATCAAGACAATACCCACTGAACAAGTTATACGTTGATGAGCCAGAATACAAGTTTTACCTTGGAGACTCACAAATTTTGAAAAAATCAGTAAATGAGTTCTGCCTTGATGGTTTAAATAACTACCTTGGAGACTCAGGAAAAGGGTTCTGCCAAGATGGTTCTAAATATGGGAACTACCTTGGAGACACAAATTTTGAAAAAATCAGTAAATGAGTTCTGCCTTGATAGTTTAAATAACTACCTTGGAGACTTGGAAAGTTGGGGTTATTTTGAAGACTTGAAATGCTACCACTCTTTGGGATTTAAACCTATCAAGAAAGTTCTTACTCCCTCTTTCTATGTCATTAAACCTGAAAGCCTTAAAAGACAGAATTGGAAGAAGAGAAAAAAAAAAAAACGTAAAATATATATATATATATATATATATATATATATATATATATATAGGTGGAAATCTCATTTTGAAAAAGACTGTGTTGGGTGAGGATTGAGTTGGGGTTGAGATTTTGAATGTGAGGGTTGGGGTTGAGATTTTGAATGTGAGGGTTGGGACACACACACACACACACACACACACACACACACACACACACACACACACACACACACACACACATACACATCAACAAACAAAAGTTAAGCCTTGACTATTCAGTTGAGGATTCTGTGTTTGGGGTTCACAGATGTAAGAACGTCCACCCCTTGACACACATTATATACTGTTATACACCTCGGACTTGGCCCTCGAGTGTCCACAACGGTGTATAGTAGGAGGGAGTGAAGCGCCAACCTATTGCTCCCATTGCACACACACACACACACACACACACACACACACACACACACACACACACACACACACACACACACACAAACAAAAGTTAAGCCTTGACTATTCAGTTGAGGATTCTGTGTTTGGGGTTCACAGATGTAAGAACGTCCACCCCTTGACACACATTATATACTGTTATACACCTCGGACTTGGCCCTCGAGTGTCCACAAAGGTGTATTATCTGCTTAGTTTTGTCTTTTGTAATTCCTGTGAATAAAATGAACCTAAAATCTCTTCCCCTTCCAAATCATATATTTTATAAGTCCAAGGAACTGTATCTATTACATCAACAATTTTAAAAAGTTCTTTCGTCCATCGTTCAGTAAAACCCTTTTCAAAATGAGATTTCCACCTATATATTCTTACGATATCACCAACTTTGAACTTAGGTTTTCTGACATTAATCTCTTTTTCATATTTTAATTTTGTAAATGTTTCTGATGGCTTCATATTTGTTGACGTGTGAATCGTGTTATTATACTTATCCACAATATCCTGAATAAAAGATGACCATTGTTGTGAACCGAGTTGTGTGAATTTTTTATATAGTCTCTCTTTTAAGGTACGATTAAAACGTTCAACAACAACTGCCTTCCCTTCATTAAAGGTACTGTATAATGTAATACTGTTATTTTTTAGAAAATTCATAAATGTCTTGTTATAAAACTCTCTACCCTCATCAGTCCACAATTTTTTAGGTTTTCTCTTACTTTTATTAAATATCTGTTGAAAAGCTAACATAAGAGTATTACCTGTTTTGTTTTTTAAAGGGACAACCCACGCATATCTACTCCTCAAATCAATAACGGTTAAAGCATACTTGTACCCCTTATCATTATTGAGTTCAATCAAATCAGCAGACCAGATATAATCAACTTCTTTGGAATAAACTTTCCTTCTCTGAAACTTTGTGAATATTGGTTTATGTAATTCATCAGCTAATTGCTCTTCAGTCTTAATGGCATCATTAGAGCCTATAAGTTTTTTGAATTTCCAAGTCCAAGTTTCAATTTAGCACTAATCATCTTCTTCACGATGAACCTATCAACTTTTTCTCTCAAGGTTGGATTTTGTATCAGAGACAAATTATACAACATTTCTCTATCGGCTTCATGCTTTTCTTCCAACGTTGTGGTATTCCCATAATCAATATCGTGTCTCATGCACACTTTATCAACTCTATTGATTGGTTTACTCCAGGATTTAGGATTGTCTGCCTCATCTAATCTTTTATCCAAGTTTGTGCCTGGACCACAGAAAGAATACCCTGGAAGATGTAATTCCCCTGGTATTCCAGTAGTTGTAAATTTACTTCCTGATAAAAACTTTTGTATATCTCCTCCGAGTTTGTGTTTGGAGATAAATTGATTTTTTTTTGAACCACACACCGAACATATACCTTTTTGTATAACCCTGTTATTTTTACTTTTAATATATGAAATATTTTTAGTATTAGTTTTCTTTTTACATTTGAGACAATAACTCATTTATTTATGAGAAAAATTCCTGCAGAGTGCAAAAACCTTTTTAGTTTCCAACATGCACATTTGAATCTTAATTTTTAAAACATAAAGAATCCTAAGAAATGCCTTCACTCTCTCCTCCATTTATTTAAGAAAAAACTTGAATTAAAATGAATAGCTTGACGATGCCAATAGTTTTGTCGAAAGTATTGCAAATAGACTTGTTAATTCTTTGTATTCCTCCTCGGTGGGTTGAGTTATTTTCTGTAATACCTCTATTCTTTTTTGAATCTCACTGGTTTCCATACTATAATATTTATTTATTCTCTCTCTTTCCTCCTTCTCTTTCTTTTCCCTCTCCTCCTTCTCCTTTTCCTCCTCTTCCCTCTCTTCTTCAACTCCTTCCTCATCCCTTACTATCCTTGAATCGTTTACACCCCATAGAATATTATACATATATTCATCAGGATTTCTTGTTATTCCTGTATCCAAAATAATTTTTTTTACAACAGGAAACCAATAAAATTTCTTTTGAATTTCTAAAAGAGCCTTACCTTTTCTTAACCTTATAATTTTTTCATTATTTAACATTCTAATTAAATCTAAAGTTGTCGGTTTATCAACATCAGCATAATGCCAATCTTTTATTGAAAATACCTCATTCTTATGTTGTAGAACATATTTATTAAAATACCGAATACCCTTTTCTTGAAGGTATGCTTGGACACAGAAATGATAATTTTCTTGAAGCCTTCTTGCTGTCATTTATGTATTAGAAATATATGTTAGAATAATATTATGGCACGAAACACCTCCCCATCTTCCCAAAGTTAAATCATTTTGTATTTCCTTACTTATTATATATAATCCTGTTTTTTCTGTTTTCATGAGATAAACAAGGGCAAAACCATTATTATATTTACCCTTATTAAATTCTTTTATTTGTTGTTTACTAATCGTGCCTCCACAAAACTCATTCTCGATACCAAGTGGATAATATTCTTCCTTACGAGACTGATTTAATTGTTCCAGGTCTTCGAGGTTAATTTTAAATGACCAATTATACCCTAAATCATTCATATCATACCCCCATTGTTCTATTCTCATACAAACGATACGCCCTTCTTTATAAAAATTTATTTTAATTCGAACTGTGAATTCTGTATGACCTGGAGATAATATCAACACTTCTGTATCTTTAGAATACACAGCCGTTTTATTTAAGTATATATATTGTGATAAATCGCTTAATCTCACCAAGTCATTCGCGTCAGTCGGGCTTGGATAATTTTTTAATTTATAAGCATTTTTCATGTTAATATTTTTGTTTATATTATATTTATGTTGTTCAGCCTGTGCCTTTGTATAATAATTTGATAAATCAATATCCAGTTCTTGAGATACACCAAAGATAGAACCATCTTTACCAACATAAGTCATTTATATTAGATTAAAAATAATATCATAAAATGTTTTATTTTTGTTGAGTTGAAATAACACATATAGACATAATTGACCACAACACTTGGAATTTAATTCTTGGACTTGAAATGTTTGATAAACACCATTCTGTAAGAATTTTATGACTTCAACAGGTGGTGGAAGACCAAAACTATCAAAATAATATTTGTCTTGACTATTAAAAATACAAACCCAATGAGAACCGTTCCCATTATTATCTTCTAAGTTCATAATAATATTCTTTGTATGTTTCGGCACATTTGTTAATTCATCTCTCATACAAATAACCACATTATGAATTTTTAATTTCTTACAATATTTGGCAAGTTGTAAATTTGATGTTGTATTCTTTCCAAATTCTTTCAACCACTCATCAATGCTCATTTATTTATTAGAAAGATATAATCCATTACCTCTTTTCGTTAATTTTACACCTGCTTGTGCTATAGAAGAAAGCATATCTCCAACTAACAATCTCGCTTTATCAGGCAGACCTTCAAGTTTTTCAGCAAAATCTACAATTACACCACTTCCACTAATTTGTTTCTCCAACTCTTTGTTATGTCTTTCCAATTCTTTTGAGCCTGGAGTTGAGCCTTCCTTTCGTTGGCAGTTTTCACCGCTGTTGAAATACCACCCGTCAATGCTCCAACCGCACTTAAACCAGCAAATAAAGGAATTAGAAATGGGAGAAATCCTCCACTCGTCTCTCTTATTGAATATTTTTTCAACATTGGTTTTGTCATTTTAATTTTAAGTGAGCCAGTGTCATTCAAGATTTTAACCTGTTCTCTTGTGAGCAAAACATCAATTCTTACTGCTCCTTTTCTCTGAATTGTATTAACGTTAATCGTACAAGGCTTTTGATTTTGAACACAAGATGATAGTTTATGAAGATTGATTTGATTAACATATACCCCAGTTGGTACTTTGCCACTCATTTATTTAACAAAAAATTATGTGAGACTAATCATCACACCATTATCTGTATTAATCTGCAATTCTGTTTCTTCCAAAAGCAAACAATATGTATCAACTTCTTCACTCTCTCCTCTTTCAATGTATAGGGAAGTATCCACTCGATTAGACTTTATAGTTTCCTTTTGAGCGCTCAGGTCAAACGTATAGATTGTATACAAACTTTTAAATGCTGTCATATCCAAAATAGGTTCTTTATTTCCATTACTTTCACACACCTTTTGGTAAGACTTGTATGCTTCCGCAAAATCATTTTTTTCCCAATTAATTTCCAATCTATCTCGTGGATAAAATGTTCCATCTAGAGAAACGCGAAGTTGTTTCACCTTAGCATTATCACTCAATGCATTATTCTTATCAGTCGCAGTATCACCATCTGGCTTTTTAAAAATCATCCACAGATATCGTGGCTTTCCTTCCAGAACACCCAAATTCCACGTGTAAGTAGTTTGATTGAGTTTAACGTGTTGACATCTTCTTTTGAGGTATGATACACTGAGTGGTTTCTTTGAGTTAAGTCTTCGATTCAACATCTCTTCTGTTTTAAGATTAGGAGTATATTCACTGATATACCAACTCATCTCCTCAATTACAAATTTATTCTGTTCACCAAAAGCACTACCAACACCAAAAAGCAATCTATTTTCATTATCATTCCTTTGTAGTTGAAATCTAATTTTAAGACCATACAGAACTTTATCATAATCACAAAATCCAAATATACCTTTAAGAGGAACTGCCACAGTAAAACTATTTTCTGCTTTTGTATCATCATTATACATTCCTTTCCTTTGAATATATCCAGGGTCTGTGTTTGTTCCCGTTGACATATCAGGAATAAAACCTTCGACAGACCCCTTTCCCATTCTATCACTGAATGTATAGAGTGTAAATTTCATCATTTCAGATACAGCAGAGACATAATCAACTGCTTCAACTTCTTGTGTTCCAATATACAATCGCACACCATCAAACATTTTCCAGAAGAAATCATTTACAAGTGTAGCGTTTGTGTTATTCCCAGCCTTAGTGAATTTAAATTTACACAACAAGAAACTTTCGGAGAGATTCAAATAGGTTTGTTGATTATTTATTTCAAAACTTTTTGTACCATTTGTATTCCAGTCTGTTCCAGTTATTGCATTTACCTTGAAGTAATCTTCTTTTTAGTGGAGTTTGAGATAATAATAGTATCATCCAAATCATAGATACTATCAATTGCTTCCATACTTGTATTTATTTAGGAAAAAAGATGTTAAAACTTTTGAAACCCTGTTCCAAGTATTTGAATTATTTTCTGTCGTTCTTGGGGGGACAACTGAGTTTTAC
This sequence comes from Eptatretus burgeri, assembly GCF_056783735.1. Classification (NCBI taxonomy): domain Eukaryota; kingdom Metazoa; phylum Chordata; class Myxini; order Myxiniformes; family Myxinidae; genus Eptatretus; species Eptatretus burgeri. Next base: position 12,560 of record NW_028222436.1, on the reverse strand, counting down.
CTTTCTTAATTTCTTTTATTGCTTGTAATTTATGAGATTCCTTCTGAGCATCTTTAATACTCTTTACAGCACCTGCTACATTTCCCACAGCAGAAGCAGTTGAACCAATTAGGTCTTTATGTTATAGAATAGTTGAACCAATACCCATGAGAGTATCAATTATCCCATCTCCTCTAAATTGATGTCCGACACCCCTTTGTCTCTTAGGTTTATAGTATCCTCTACCAAGATACATACCTTCACCCTTGTAGTACGGGGAAAGGAACATCCCATCCCCTGTAATTATTTTATATTTTCCCAACTCGTGTTTCCTCACAATAACCATCGTATTTATTTATTGAAAAACTTCACGTAGGTGAATTCTGATGGATATAACTTCTCCATTAAAAGAAATCACACGATTATCTTGGTCGGTTATCCTAAAATTTACTCTGTGTATGGTTTTTCCTGACACAGGTAGATAAACCAAATTTTTAGGTTCCATATTGAATTTATAACCAATTGGGGTTGAGTATGCGCTGAATGAAAATATTGTATTTGTTTTTTTTCCATCATTATAAGCACCATCAATCAAATCACAGTGAATTAACACCGAATTTATTCCTGAGGATATTTGAATGACATTATCACTGTAAAACGTCCCATTAGTTTCAATCTTTTTGAGGAGAAACCTAATAACTCTCTAAATGAATTATCAATTGTGAAATCAACCTTGTAGTTATTTTTAACTTTAATCGTTGATTTTGAAGTATGTTTTTGAATGTTTATAACAATATTTTTTGGTTCATCACCCTGTTCTTTCATAAGACGAGCAATTTCGGAAGATATTTGAGAAATCTCGTATGCTCCGGTGAGACTGTTATCGTTTTGTATCCACTTCCCGGATTATAACTAAACTTGTCATTTTTCTCGGTTATATTAAATAAGGTATTATAAGTTTCCATGGACAATAAAGATGCCTCATATTCTTTTGTTGTGTCAAGTTGTAGTGGGTATGGGAATGAAGATGTGTGGTCGCTTGTTGTGAAATTAAAACTCAGGATTGTGCTTCTCATCTTATTTAATATGAGATAAAATGTCTTTATATTGAGATTTATTAATTATTTTCATGTTCATCAACTGGTCTAAAATGGCTGATGCTTCATTAAAACAATTGTTATTTCCAGCCTTCTTACTGCCTAACAACAATAACAGTCTATTAACTAATTGCGATGGGTCATTTGGAAGAAAACTAATACCTGAACCAAGGATACTTAAAGCCTGAATAATGTGTTTCTCCTTCTCATTCTTCCTACTTTTACCAGAAAGAATAACCTTATAATTTAGAATGTTTAGCAAATCAATATATACTCTATCATCATTATTTTCCATATCCAATGGTTTATCAATATACTTTGATTCATCCCTCATAGTTGAACCTTGTCTTCCATCTTTTGTGAGAAGAAACATTAATCTCGGAGTTAGTTTAACAGGGGGTTGAGCAGAACTTAAGAACCTTAATTCATCATTAAATATCAATACCTTTTCTTGAACAAGATGAAATATTGCTGGTTGTTCTGTTGGAATGAGTCCTGCTTTGGTTTTTGAATCCGCTGAATATTCATTGTTTTGAACAGCATTCACAATATAATCAGGGGGTTGATTAATCTCTTCCAGTTGTTGAAATAAACCTTCATCATATTCTAATTCTCTAATATGCTCTAATTCTTCCTCCGTCATTTGACTGAAATCTTTTAACATTTGGAGCTTTCTGGGAGTATATTCTACTGTGGGAACTGTGGAAACATCTTTCATTTTTTCTTGGGAAGTTTTTAAAAGTGGTTTAAAAAATTTCTCTTGTTTTCTTTCAAATACTTCTTCGCCCGTTAGTTTCTGTCTGCGTTTCTTCTTTATGTCTTCCTGCTGTTTTACAACTTTTGAAACCAACTCTTGATGTTCCTTAAATCTTCTTGCTCTTTCTTTTGTATCCATTTATTTATTGTAAAATATCATTTAATGAATTGTAAAGATTAACAGGGAAATTTTCCTTTTCTTCATCATTCAAGTAGATGTGTTCAAATAAATCCTTTTCTTTAAATATTTCATCAAATTCTTTATTTACATTAATGCGAGTTGTAATTTCTTCTTCACTAATACTTGCATCTCTGCTTTTCATACGTTTCCGTTGAGTTTCTTCATCAACATCAAAACCGAATGATAAAATCTTCACCCCGCTCAGATATTTAATAATTTGTCTCGTTCCTTCTGGATTAGTGTCTAATATCCCAACACCACCAGATTTTAGTTTCCTTAACTCACTCTTACAATGTGAATATTTTGTTGTACCAAGAGAAACCTCCTCAAATATTTGTCCTTCATTTCTCAATCGCATATGTTCCTCCACTGAAATATAGTGATAATCTTCACCTTTTATTTCTCCAGGTCTTATTGCTCTAGTTGTTGTTGATACAATGCGTATCACGGGGTGTTTTTTAAGTAAATTTACAATATTCTCATTTGTACTACACAAGAACCTTGATTTATGAAAGTTTTTTCCAGAAGCAGATTTACCCACAAGATTTATAATAATAGTTGTCATTTATATATGTAATTGTTTATAAAACAAAAAATATATCCCTTATTATCTCATCTTGTTTCACAACAATATATTTATATTTTTCAGTCGTGTGCTTCATGTAATCCTCAAATTTCTTTTTACTACATAATGTAGAACAATTATCTCTCCAAAAATTATTGATATCTATTGAATTTAACTTGAATAAAATAAAAGTATTAGCATTGTTTCTGATGGAACGACGAGGAAGTTGAAAGTACGATTGACTAAGATAAATACAATGACAAGAAGAATGTCTCCCTCTTGTGTAGTAGCTGTCCATTACCGTTTGGTTTCTCTCATTAACACAATCATCAAAGATAACGAGGTTCTTTTTTGATTTATCCAAATCTTGCGGAGACGGTATATCATCCGTATTATCACTAAGAATACAAGTTATAAGATTTGATTTCTTTTTACATCTCTGTGTATCACAAAATAGTTGAATTATATCTTCAATGTTATAATCATTTAGGTTTTTTTGACGTTTAAATAAACCGATTATATCTTCTTTTTGAAGACCAGCATTAAAACCTTGTGAGAGTAGTTGATACTCTGGTTGAAAACTCGACTTTGTGAAAATTATTAAATTGTCATAATCTAAAAAGTTGGGAGTGAGGAGCATTTTTAAAAGTAAGCAGGTTTTTCCACATCCACTTGAACCAACTATGAGACATCTTAATGAATTTGGGAGATTTTTATGGTTGTTAAATTTTATCTTATTTTCCCAAATAGGTAAAAATCATTCATTTATATATTTGAAAAACAGGTTATTTAATTTATTATTGGCTTTTTTAGAAACTCTATATTTTATCCTAAGTTCAGGTTTAATTTCAAGATAATCCATTATTTTATTTATACAATATCTTGTGTTGATATTTCCCTGAAAATTACATCCATGAATAATATACAACAACAATCCTTTGAACATTTCTCTTTTACGTTCAGTTTCTTCCCTTGTAAGGAAAGGTGTGTTATCATCCTCATACTTTACATTCATTTCTCTAATCAATCTTGTAAAGTAATTCATTTTTGGTGTAAATCTAAAAGAATTATTTTCCTTTTTATATTTTTTATTATCATTAATTAGAAGATAATCACAGAATATACATTGTTTATAGGCTTTTGACTCTGTGTTTAATCCCCGTCTTTCACACGCAGGACAATTCTCAAATTTGTCATATGGAGAATCAGGAAAGTCTAGCATATTTATAAAGTAAAACTTTACTTAAACTGAAATTCATCTATACTTTCAGTTGTATATTACAATATTGTATATTCAGTTGTATATTCAGTTGTATATTTCGATATCGATATACTTTTTTTCATTATCAGATTCAACGACAACATTTTTTATATTAAAGGTAATTTTAAAATTATCGTTAACTACTATTGAACGAAATGTCATTTCACCTGATATATTAACATCCTTTATTTCATCAGGATTTACATCTTTAGGGTTGTTGAAAAAAATACAAATTTCTCCTTGCATATTACAGATGGTCTTATCTTTTCTTTCTAAAGCTTCATCCATAAGGTTTTTGTTCTTTGATACTTTTTCTTGTTTCATTGCTTTTTCTAGTTTTGAATATATTACTAGAAGGAGAGGAGAAACTTTTGTTAGAGATACTTTAATTGATGTTCTACCAGGTATACTAAAAGCCCTTCCACTGAAGGAAATTGAAGAACTCATATTATTTACCATAATAGTTTTTATCCAATAGTTGTTATATTTATCTTTGTTCAATTTTACATCCTTGACATATTTCTCAGTATCTTTAACAGATGAAGAGATTGATTGAAACTTGTCTTTTGTGTCTTGAAACATTGTATTTATTAAGTGAAAAAGTTGGAGGATAAAATGTTTTTAAGCACAGATTCACCTATAAATTAAACGAAATTTTCATCAAGAAAATTTTAGTTTAAGCAAAGTTTTATTCTATAAATATGGTGAATACAACGTACTGCGATGTTTGTAATCACGAATATAAACATTATAGAAAACACCTCCGAACCAACAAACACACATTTAATCTATTTCATCAAATATCTCCTCTTGAGTTGGAAAGAAAACATTGTGATATCTGTTCAAAGGATGTTTTGAAGAGTAGTTATAATCAACATCTTCAATCACAAAAACACAAGAAAAATGAGTTTAAAGTAAAGGGAGACTATTATATTAAAAACACTGATGGGGCATTTAAAGGGCATATAAAAATAAGGATTTTTCAATTTGGAGAACCCGGTCCATCATCAATAGCTGAATCAATTGAAATAGTGAAACCCGATGTTGAAAAATTTATAAAAAAGACATTAAAAGAAATGAAAACTTTAAAGTTTTATATGGGAGTGAAAATGAATATGAAAAGACAAGATGAAGAACATACTCCTTATATGAGAACAGGTCTTCATTTTATAACATCATTTCAAGATTTTTTGAATAGTGGGGTTTCTGAAGAACTATCAAGACAAGAGGAGGATGTTGATAATACAGTGGTAGGAAGTGGATTCAATATTAAAAAAATCATCTTTTTAGATATACACATTCTAAAATCAAACCCTCTTAAAGCTTCTTCTTACATTGAATTACCAAAAGAAATAAAACTAAAGAAGGCAGTTGTTAATATTAAGAACAATGATAATAAATGTTTTCTCTGGTCTGTTCTTGCTCACTTTCATCCACCAAAATGTAATTCAGAAACAGTAAAACAATATATGAAATATGAGAATACCTTAGACATTAAAGATTTTAAATTCCCAATGCCACTAACAGATATTCCTAAATTTGAGAAAAAGAATAATCTTTCTCTTAATGTATATGGATTAACGGATACAAACAAAGTTCAAATATTAAAAATTTCAAACAACTATAAAAATGAAGAAACACACATTGACCTTTTATATTTTAGTGTTGGAAAGAATTCACATTACACATACATCAATAATTTATCAAGATTAATCTCTTCTCAGGTATTCAGAACAGCAAACAAAATATATCCTTGTAAGCGATGTCTTAATTCATTTCATACAAAAGAACGATTAGAACAACATTCAAAATATTGTAGTAATCATAAATCAGCTGTAATTACAATGCCTAAACCTGGTGAAAAGATTTATTTTGAAGATTATAATAAATCTATCATGCACCCATTTGTGATATACGCTGATTTTGAATGTATCCTTAAAAAGATAAATACTGCTTCTCCTAATCCAAAAGAACCATATACAAATAAATATCAAAAACATATTCCTTGTGGTTTCTGTTATTATATCAAATCATCTGTTGGAGAAAAGTATAACAAACTTGAACATTATCGTGGAAAAAATGCTTCACAAGAGTTTGTAAAACGATTAGAAAAGGATTGTATAAGACTCACTAAATTAATGAAAGAAACAAATGAACCGATGAAATTAACCAAAGAAGAAAAATTAGAATTCAGAATGAACAATATCTGTCATATTTGTGAGGGGGAAATTAAGGAGTCTAAAGTTAGAGACCATTGTCATCTTACTGGTAAATATAGAGGTCCCGCTCATTCCTGTTGTAATCTTAATTATAAATTACCTTCTTTTATTCCAGTCTTTCTTCACAACAGCGCCAACTATGATACACATCTATTTATAAATGAACTTTCAAAAACACCAGGGAATATTTCTGCCTTTACAAACACAAGTCAAAAGTATATTTCATTTTCAAAAATGATATTCACAAAACCTTTAACTCGTATTAGGTTTCTAGATTCTTACAAGTTTATGGGAACACCACCAGCCTACCTCGCATCAAATCTAAGCTCCACGGACTCTTTTCCAAATCTTAATTCATTCTTTCCAAAAGAGGAAATTCTCACTAAAGAGGAAATTCAGATTAAAGAGAGAATTCAAAGTAAAGAGGAAACTCTAATTAATGAAGAAATTCTAACTGAAGATGAAATTCTAATTATAAAGAAAATTCGAACTAAAGAGGAAATTCAGATTAAAGATGAAATTCTGATTAAAGAAGGAATTCTTACGAGAGAGGAAATTCAAACAAGGAATGAAATTCAAAGTAAAGAGAAAATTCTTACAAGTAAGGGAATTTATCCTTATGATTATATGGATTCATTTATGAGATTTAAAGAAACACAACTTCCTTCAAAAGAAAGTTTCTATAATAACCTTTATGAAGAAGAGATAAGTGATAAGGAATATAAACACGCACAAGAAATATGGAAAATATTTAAGATAAAGAACCTTGGAGAATATCATGATTTATATCTAAAAACAGATGTTTTATTGTTAGCTGATGTGTTTGAGGCTTTTAGAACACTCTGTCATAATAAAAATTGTTATGGATTAGACCCTGCCCACTATTTCACAGCTCCTGGTTTAGCTTGGAGTTTAATGTTGAAAATGACAAAACAAGATATAGATTTAATCAGTGATGTTGATATGCTTTTGATGATTGAGAAGTCCAAGAGAGGTGGAATATCACAAGTATGTTCAAAAAGATATGCGAAAGCAAATAATAAATATCTCCCAAATTATGATAGTGAAAAAGATAGTAATTATTTGATGTATTTTGATGCTAATAATTTGTATGGATGGGCAATGTCTCAATCTCTGCCTTATGGTAAATTAGAGTGGGTGGAAGAAAAGGATTATGAAAAGGCTTTGATGAATATTGTTATTTCTTCTCAAGAGGAATTGAATGACGAAGAAGAAGGTTATTATTTTGAAGTTGATTTGAGGTACCCGAGTGTTCTTCATAATAAGCATAAAGACCTTCCTTTTGCATGTGAGAAAGAAACCCCAAAGAAAGAATGGTTCAGTGATTATCATAAAAGTTTTAATATTAAAGGCAAATCAACAGAAAAGTTATTAACAACATTCTATGATAAAGAGGGATATGTTTTACATCAGAGAAGCTTAAAACAGTTTTTGAGAGAAGGATTGAGAGTAGCTAAAATTCATAGAGTTTTAAAATTTAA
>NW_028222435.1:10000-27500 GCF_056783735.1 Eptatretus burgeri | reverse complement strand
CACAATAATCCCCATCTAAAAAATATTGACAAACAAAACATTTGAATCTTTATATTTTTTAAGATACCCCTTTGGTGCCATTACGAAATGATAAACTTCTCTTAATCGATCTCATCTGACCACCTCCCTGAGCTCACATATCATTTTTTGAGATTATAGTGTAAATTGTTTTTTCATTGTTCAATTGATAACCATCAAATGTGTTTTTCTTTGTGTCCATTCAAGGATATTCATTTTTTTTTCTTTTACATCCTCTAACTTACTACTTTTTAAATTGATTACGCTTATTTGTTTTATTTACCTTTGTTTTAGTTATTTTTTCAATAAGACTTATTTGATATTTTTCTACATTCATTATGTTTTCCATTTATATACCAAGACTGAGATTTTCCACTCTTTAGTTTGGATTAATACTTGGTTTTAATCCATTTATATATTGTGAAAACAACGCGGCGGTAGCCCTCTTTAAAAACCCTAACCCTTCTTCCCAATGTTAAAACATAATCTATTTTATACACTCCTATCATACAATATCCATATGGAACACAATCTATCTCCATTATCTAAAATAAATCTCTGTATCATCAAAGGCTCCTAATGCCTTTTTATTTACTTCTTCACTATATATGTTATGTTTATAACTTCTTATTGTATTCATTTTCCTGTATTCTTCTTTTCTTATTCATCAAACAATTATAATAATTTCTAAAAGTTATTGATTTCTTTTATTACATATTTCTTTATTCCCTTTAACCTCTTATCAATCTGATCACCATACTTATAAGCATATGCCTTTGCTCTCAATCCAATAAACTCACTCATTACTTTTCCACCCAACCTATCCTTTAAACTTACCAATAACCTTTTTCTATTCTTTTGGAAAATAACTCACTCTTCTTGCTGAAATTACTTCTGTATCATATACCCAATATTTTTCTTCATATCTTCATAAACATCATCAGTTTTTATATCTAGGATAAAAACTATCAGTGTCCATATACAACAATGGTAAACGATTTTTCACTCTATACTCTCTTCTTTAAGTCATTATACAAATAATCATACATCAATATCTTTTTGATAAATCAAGAACTGCTGTTCCAATATAAATTGAGTTTATCCATTACAATACTTTCCTTTTTCATATGAATTGCAGAAAAGTTCTCTGAAAAAACACCTCTTTACTCTCTCAAAACTTGGTTTATTTATCAATCTCGAAGCTTCTTTCCAAGATGTTGCGAATCTAATGTTTTGCCTGTTTCTAACATTTTCCACTTTCTTTCCAAATACAGCATTATTCATTAATTTATAAAAGTCCCCTTCAAATTTTACTTTTGTATTTGCTCTCATATCTGTATTGAATTGAATATACTTTTTCACCCAAGGACTTTGTTTAAATTTTAAAACTCTATGAATTTTAGCTACTCTCAATCCTTCTCTCAAAAACTGTTTTAAGCTTCTCTGATGTAAAACATATCCCTCTTTATCATAGAATGTTGTTAATAACTTTTCTGTTGATTTGCCTTTAATATTAAAACTTTTATGATAATCACTGAACCATTCTTTCTTTGGGGTTTCTTTCTCACATGCAAAAGGAAGGTCTTTATGCTTATTATGAAGAACACTCGGGTACCTCAAATCAACTTCAAAATAATAACCTTCTTCTTCGTCATTCAATTCCTCTTGAGAAGAAATAACAATATTCATCAAAGCCTTTTCATAATCCTTTTCTTCCACCCACTCTAATTTACCATAAGGTAGAAGATTGAGACATTGCCCATCCATACAAATTATTAGCATCAAAATACATCAAATATTTACTATCTTTTTCCCTATCATAATTTGGAAGATATTTATTATTTGCTTTAGCATATCTTTTTGAACATACTTGTGATATTCCACCTCTCTTTGGACTTCTCAATCATCAAAAGCATATCCAACATCACTTAATTAGGATTAAATCTATATCTTTGTTTTGTCATTTTCAACATTGCACTCCAAGCTAAACCAGGAGCTGTGAAATAGGTGGGGCAGTGGATCTAATCCATAACAATTTTTTATTATGACAGAGTGATGATCTAAAAGCCTCAAACACATCAGCTAACAATAAAACATCTGTTTTTTAGATATAAATACGTGATATTCTCCAAGGTTCTTTATCTTAAATAATTTCCTATATTTCTTGTAAGCGTGTTTTTATATTCCTTATCACTTATCTCTTCTTCATAAAGGTTATTATAGAAACTTTCTTTTGATGGAAGTTGTGTTTCTTTTAAATCTCATAAATGAATCCATATAATCATAAGGATAAATTCCCTTACTACTTGTAAGAATTTTCTCTTTACTTTGAATTTCATTCCTTGTTTGAATTTCCTCTCTCGTAAGAATTCCTTCTTTAATCAGAATTTCATCTTTAATCAGAATTTCCTCTTTAGTTAGAATTTCATTCATTGTTCGAATTTTCTTTATATGATTAGAATTTCATCTTTCAGTTAGAATTTCTTCATTAATTACAGTTTCCTCTTTACTTTGAATTCTCTCTTTAATCTGAATTTCCTCTTTAGTGAGAATTTCCCTCTTTCCTGGAAAGAATGAACAATTAAGATTTGGAAAAAGAGTCCGGTGGAGCTTAGGATTTGATGCGAGTGTAGGCTAGTGGTGTTCCCATAAACACTTGAAATAAGAATCTAGAAACCCTAATACGAGTTAGAAGGTTTTGTGAATATCATTTTTGAAAATGAAATATACTTTTTGACTTGTGTTTGTTATGGCAGAAATATTCCCTGGTGTTTTTGAAAGTTCATTTTATAAATAGATGTGTATCATAGTTGGCGCTGTTGTGAAGAAAGACTGGAATAAAAGAAGGTAATTTATAATTAAGATTACAACAGGAATGTGAGCGTGGACCTTCTATATTTACTTCAGTAAGATGACAATGGTCTCTAACTTTAGACTCCTTAATTTCCCCCTCACAAATATGACAGATATTGTTCATTCTAAATTCTAATTTTTCTTCTTTGGTTAATTTCATCGGTTCATTTGTTTCTTTCATTAATTTAGTTGTGGAGTCTTATACAATCCTTTTCTAATCGTTTTTAAGCAAAACTCTTGTGAAGCATTTTTTCCACGATAATGTTCAAGGATTTGTTATACTTTTCTCCAACAGATGATTTGATATAATAACAGAAAACCACAAGGAATATGTTTTTGATATTTATTTGTATATGGTTCTTTTGGATTAGGGAGAAGCCAGTATTTATCTTTTTTAAGGATACACTCAAAATCAGCGTGATATCACAAATGGGTGCATGATAGATTTATTATAATCTTTCAAAAGAAATCTTTTCACCAGGTTTAGGCATTGTAATTACAGCTGATTTATGATTACTACAATATTTTGAATGTTGTTCTAATCGTTCTTTTTTGTATGAAAATGAATTAAGACATCGCTTACAAGGATATATTATTTTGTTTGCTGTTCTGAATACCTGAGAAGAGAGTTAATCTTGATAAAATTATTGATGTATGTGTAATGTGAATCTCTTTCCAAACACTAAAATATAAAAGATCAATGTGTGTTTCTTCATTTTTTATAGTTGTTTGAAATTTTTAATATTTGAACTTTGTTTGTATCCGTTAATCCATATACATTAATAGAAAGATTATTCTTTTTCTCAAATTTAGGAATATCTGTTAGTGGCATTTGGGAATTTAAAATCTTTAATGTCCAAGGTATTCTCATATTTCATATATTGTTTTACTCTCTTTCTGAATTACATTTTGGTGTGGATGTAAGTGAGCAAGAACAATTGAACCAGAGAAAACATTTATTATCATTGTTCTTAATATTAACAACTGCCTTCTTTAGTTTTATTTCTTTTGGTAATTCAATATAAGAAGAAGCTTTAAGAGGGTTTGATTTAGAATGTGTATATCTAAAAAAGATGATTTTTTAATATTGAATCCACTTCCTACCACTGTATTATCAACATCCTCCTCTTGTCTTGATAGTTCTTCATAAACCCCACCTATTCAAAAAATCTTGAAATGATGTTAACAATAGGTAAATGAAGATCTGTTCTCATATAAGGAGTTTGTTCTTCATCTTGTCTTTTCATATTCATTTTCACTCCCATATAAAACTTTAAAGTTTTCATTTCTTTTAATGTCTTTTTAATAAAATTTTCAACATCAGGTTTCACTATTTTCAATTGATTCAGCTATTGATGATGGACCGGAGTTCTCCAAATTGAAAAAATCCTTATTTTCTATATGCCCTTTAAATGCTCCCATCAGTGTTTTCTCTTAATATAATAGTCTCCTTTACTTTTAAACTCATTTTTCTTGTGTTTTTGTGGATTGAAAGATGTTTATTATAACTACTCTTCAAAAAACATCCTTTGAACAGATATCACAATGTTTTCTTTCCAACTCAAGAGGAGATATTTTATGAAACAGATTAAATGTGTGTTTTGTTGGTTCTGGAGGTGTTTATCTTATAATGTTTATATTCCTTGGTGATTACAAACTTCCATCGCAGTACGTTGTATTCACCATATTTATAGAATAAAACTTTGCTTAAACTAAAATTTTCTTTGATGAAAATTTCTGTTTGTTTTACAAGTGTGAATCTGTGCTTAAAACCATTTTATCCTCCAACTTTTTCACTTAATAAATACAATGTTTCAAGACACAAAAGACAGAGTTTCAATCAATCTCTTCATCTGTTAAAGATACTGAGAAATATGTCAAGGATGTAAAATTGAACAAAGATAAAATATAACAACTATTGGATAAAAACTATTATGGTAAATAAATATGAGTTCTTCAATTTCCTTCAGTGTGGAAGGGCTTTTTAGTATACCTGGTAGAACATCAATTAAAGTATCTCTAACAAAAAGTTTCTCCTCTCCTTCTAGTAATATATTCAAAACTAGAAAAAAGCAATGAAACAAGAAAAAGTATCAAAGAACAAAAAACCTTATGGATGAAGCTTTAGAAAGAAAAGATAAGACATTCATCTGTAATATGCAAGGAGAAATTTGTATTTTTTTCAACAACCCTAAAGATGTAAATCCTGATGAAATAAAGGATGTTAATATATCAGGTGAAATGACATTTCGTTTCAATAGTAGTTAACGTATAATTTTAAAAATTACCTTTAATATAAAAAATGTTGTCGTTGAATCTGATAATGAAAAAAGTATATCTAGGAGTTATCGATGGTAATATACAACTGAAAGTATAGGATGAATTTCTGAAGTTTAAGTAAAGTTTTACTTTATAAATATGCTAGACTTTCCTGATTCTCCATATGACAAATTTGAAAGAAATTGTCCTGCATGGTGAAAGACAGGGGATTAAACACAGAGTCAGAAAAGCCTATAAACAATGTATATTCTGTGATTATCTTCTAATTAATGATAATAAAAATATAAAAAGGGAAAATAATTCTTTTAGATTTACACCAAAAATGAATTACTTTACAAGATTGATTAGAGAAATGAATGTAAAGTATGAGGATGATAACACACCTTTCCTCTACAAGGGAAGAAACTGAACGTCATAAGAGAAATGTTCAAAGGATTGTTGTTGTATTATTATTCATGGATGTAATTTTCAGGGAAATATCAACACAAGATATTGTATAAATAAAATAATGGATTAAACACAACGAGTCAGTCTTGAAATTAAAACCTGAACTTAGGATACAAAATATATAGAGTTTCTAAAAAAAAGCCAATAATAAATTTAAATAACCTGTTTTTCAAATATATAAAATGAATGATTTTTTACCTATTTGGGAAAATAAGATAAGAATTTCCTAACAACCTATAAAAATCTCCCAAATTCATTAAGATGTCTCATAGTTGGTTCAAGTGGGATGTGGAAAAACCTGCTTACTTTTAAAAATGCTCCTCACTCCCTAACTTTTTAGATTATGACAATTTAATAATTTTCACAAAGTCGAGTTTTCAACCAGAGTATCAACTACTCTCACAAGAGTTTTAATGCTTTCTGGTCTTCAAAAGAAAAGAAGATATAATCGGGTTTATTTAAACGTCAAAAAGAAACCTAAATGATTATAACATTGAAGATATAATTCAACTATTTTGTGATACACAGAGAGATGTAAAAAGAAATCCAAATCCCTATAACTTGTATTCTTAGTGATAATACGGATGATATACCCGCTTCTCCCAAGATTTTGGAGGCTAAATCAAAAAAGAACCTCAAGTTATCTTTGATGATTGTTCAGTTAATGAGAGAAACCAAACACGGTAATGGACAGCTACTACACAAGAGGGAGACATTCTTCTTGTAATTGTATTTATCTTAGTCAATCGTACTTTCCAACTTCCTCGCCGATTTCCATCAGAAACAATGCTAATACTTTTATTTTATTCAAGTTAAATTCAATAGATATCAATAATTTTTTGGAGCAGATAATTGTTCCTGACATTATGTAGTAAAAAAGAAATTTGAGGATTATATGAAGCACACCGACTGAAAAATATAAATATATTGTTGTGAAAACAAGATGAGATATTAAGGGATATATTTTTTTGTTTTATAAACAATTACATATATAAATGACAACTATTATTATAAATCTTGTGGGTAAATCTGCTTCTGGAAAAAACTTTCATAAATCAAGGTTCTTGTGTAGTACAATATAGAGAATATTGTAAATTTACTTAAAAACACCCCGTGCGATACGCATTGTATCAGCAACAACAACTAAGAGCAATAAGACCTGGGAGAAGTAAAAAAGGTGAAGATTATCACTATATTTCAGTGGAGGAACATATGCGATTGAGGAATGAAGGTCAAATGTTTGAGGGAGGGTTTCCTCCTTTTTTCCTCTTGGTACAACAAAATATTCACATTGTAAGAGTGAGTTAAGGAAACTAAAATCTGGTGGTGTTGGGATATTAGAAACTAATCCAGAAAGGAACGAGACAAATTATTAAACATCTGAGTGGAGTAGAGGAAGATTTTATCATTCGGTTTTGATGTTGATGAAGAAAACTCAACGCAAACGCATATGAAAAGCAGTAGAGGAGATGCAAGTATTAGTGAAGAAGAAATTACAACTCGCATTAATGTTAATAAAGAATTTTGATGAAATATTTAAAGAAAAGGATTTATTTGAACACATCTACTTGAATGATGAAGAAAAGGAAAATTTCCCTGTTGATCTTTTACAATTCATTAAAATGATATTTTACAATAAATAAATGGATGTTAAAAGAAAGAGCAAGAAGATTTTAAGGAACATCAAGAGTTGGTTTCAAAAGTTGTAAAACAACAGGAAGACATAAAGAAGAAACGCAGACAGGAAACTAACGGGCGAAGAAGCATTTGAAAGAAAACAAGAGAAATTTTTTAAACCACTTTTAAAAACTTCCCAAGAAAAAAAAATGAAAGATGTTTCCACAGTTCCCACAGTAGAATATACTCCCAGAAAGCTCCAAATGTTAAAAGATTTCAGTCAAATGACGGAGGAAGAATTAGAGCATATTGGAGAATTAGAACTTATGATGAAGGTTTATTTCAACAACTGGAAGAGATTAATCAACCCCCTGATTAGTATTGTGAATGCTGTTCAAAACAATGAATATTCAAGCGGATTCAAAACCAAAGCAGGACTCATTCCAACAGAACAACCAGCAATATTTCATCTTGTTCAAGAAAAGGTATTGATATTTAATGATGAATTAAGGTTCTTAAGTGTTCTGGCTCAACCCCCTGTTAAACTAACTCCGAGATTAATGTTTCTTCTCACAAAAGATGGAAGACAAGGTTCAACTGTGAAGGATGAATCAAAAAGTATATTGATAAACCATTGGATATGTGAAAAATAATGATGATAGAGTATATATTGATTTGCTGAACACTCTAAATTATAAGGTTATTCTTTTCTGGTAAAAGTAGGAAGAAATGAGAAGGAGAAACACATTATTCAGGCTTTAAGTATCCTTGGTTCAGGGTGTTAGTTTTCTTCCTAAATGACCCATCGCAATTAGTTAATAGACTGTTATTGTTGTTAGGCAGTCAGAAGGCTGGAAATAACAATTGTTTTAATGAAGCATCAGCCATTTTAGGACCAGTTGATGAACATGAAAATAATTAATAAATATCAATATAAAGACATTTTTATCTCATATTAAAATAAGATGAGAAGCACAATCCTTAGTTTCAATTTCACAACAAGCGACTCACACATCTTCATTCCCATACCCACTACAACTTGACACAACAAAAGAATATGAGGCATCTTTATTGTCCATGGAAACTTATAATACCTTTATTTAATATAACTGATAAAAATGACAAGTTTAGTTATAATCCCGGAAGTGGATACAAAGCGATAACAGTCTCACCCGGAGCATATGAGATTTCTCAAATATCTTCCGAAATTGCTCGCCTTATGAAAGAACAGGGTGTGATGAACCAAAAAATATTGTTATAAACATTCAAAAACATACTTCAAAATCAACGATTAAAGTTAAAAAAATAACTACAAGGTTGGATTTCACAATTGATAATTCATTTAGAGAGTTATTGGGTTTCTCCTCAAAAAAGATTGAAACTAATGGGACGTTTTTACAGTGATAATGTCATTCAAATATCCCTCAGGAATAAATTGCGGTGTCTAATTCACTGTGATTTGATTGATGGTGCTTATAATGATGGAAAAAAAGCAAATACAATATTTTCATTCAGTGCATACTCAACCCCAATTGGTTATAAATTCAATATGGAACCTTAAAAATTTGGTTTATTCTTACCTGTGTCCAGGAAAAACCATACACAGAGTAAAATTTTAGGATAACCCGACCAAGATAATCGTGGTGATTTCTTTTAATGGAGAAGTTATATCCATCAGAATCTCACCTACGTGAAGTTTTCCAATAAATAAATACGATGGTTATTGTGAGGAAACACGCAGTTGGGAAAATATAAAAATAATTGATTACAGGGGATGGGATGTTCTCTTTCCCCCATACTACAAGGAGTGAAGGTATGTATCTTGGTAGAGGATACTATAAACCTAAGAGACAAAGGGGTGTTGGACATCAATTTAGGAGGGAGATGGGATAATTGATACTCTCATGGGTATTGGTTCTAACTATTCTTAAACATAAAGATCTAATTGGTTCAACTGCTTCTGCTGTGGGAAATGTAGCGAGGTGCTGTAAAGAGTATAAAAGATGCTCAGAAGGAATCTCATAAATTACAAGCAATAAAAGAAATTATTAGAAAGGCAAAACTCAGTTGTCCCCCCAAGAACGACAGAAAATAATTCAAATACTTGGATCAGGGTTTCAAAAGTTTTAACATCTTTTTTCCTAAATAAATACAAGTATGGAAGCAATTGATAGTATCTATGATTTGGATGATACTATTATTATCTCAAACTCCACTAAAAAAGAAGATTACTTCAAGGTAAATGCAATAACTGGAACAGACTGGAATACGAATGGTACAAAAAGTTTTGAAATAAATAATCAACAAACCTCATTTGAATCTCTCCGAAAAGTTTCTTGTTGTGTAAATTTAAATTCACTAAAGCTGGGAATAAATAACAAACGCTACACTTGTAAATGATTTCTTCTGGGAAAATGTTTGATAGTGTGCGTTTGTATATTGGAACACAAGAAGTTGGAAGCTGGAAAGTTGATTATGTCTCTGCTGTATCTGAAATGATAAAATTTACACTCTATACATTCAGTGATAGAATGGGAAAGGGGTCTGTCGAAGGTTTTATTCCTGATATGTCAACGGGAACAAACACAGACCCTGGATATATTCAAAGGAAAGGAGCGTATAATGATGGATACAAAAGCAGAAAATAGTTTTACTGTGAAGCGGTTCCTCTTAAAGGTATATTTTGGATTTTGTGGATCATGATAAAGTTCTGTATGGTCTCTAAAATTAGATTTCAACTACATAAAGGAATGATAATGAAAATAGATTGCTTTTTGGTGTTGGTAATGCTTTTGGTGATCAGAATAAATTTGTAATTGAGGAGATGAGTTGGTATAGTCAGTGTGAATATACTCCTAATCTTAAAACAGAAGAGATGTTGAATCGAAGACTTAACTCAAAGAAACCACTTTCAGTGTATCATACCTCCAAAAAGAAGATGTCAACACGTTAAACTCAATCAAACTACTTACACGTGGAATTTGGGTGTTCTGGAAGGAAAGCCACGATATCTGTGGATCATTTTTAAAAAGCCAGATGGTGATACTGCGACTTCGGATAAGAATAATGCATTGAGTGATAATGCTAAGGTGAAACAACTTCAAGCGTTTCTCTAGATGTGAACATTTTATCCACGAGATAGGATTGAAATTAATTGGGAAAAAATGATTTTTTGCTGAAGCATACAAGTCTTTACCAAAAGGTGTGTGAAAGTAATGGAAATAAAGAACCTATTTTGGATATGACAGCATTTAAAGAAGTTTGTATACAATCTATACGTTTGGTACCTGAGCGCGCAAAAGGAAACTATAAAGTCTAATGCGTAGTGGATACTTCCCTATACATTGAAAGAGGAGAGAGTGAAGAAGTTGGATACATATTGTTTGCTTTTGGAAGAAACAGAATTGCAGATTAATACAGATAATGGTGTGATGATTAGTCTCACATAATTTTTTGTTAAATAAATGAGTGGCAAAGTACCAACTAAAAGGGGTATATGTTAATCAAATCAATCTTCCATAAAACTATCATCTTGTGTTCAAAATCAAAAGCCTTGTACGATTAACGTTAATACAATTCAGAGAAAAAGGAGCAGTAAGAATTGATGTTTTGCTCACAAGAGAACAGGTTAAAATCTTGAATGACACTGGCTCACTTAAAATTAAAATGACAAAAACCAATGTTGAAAAAAATATTCAATAAGAGAGACGAGTGGGAGGATTTCTCTCCATTTCTAATTCCTTTTTATTTGCTTTTCTGGTTTAAGTGCGGTTGGAGCATTGACGGGTGGTATTTCAACAGCGGTGAAAACTGCCAACAGAAAGGAAGGCTCAAGAATCCAGGCTCAAAAAAGAATTGGAAAGACATAACAAAAAAGAGTTGGAGAAACAAATTAGTGGAGAGTGGCGTAATTGTAGATTTTGCTGAAAAACTTGGAAGGTCTGCCTGATAAAGCGAGATTGTTAGTTGGAGATATGCTTTCTTCTATTGCACAAGCAGGTGTAAAATTAATCGAAAAGAGGTAATGGGATTATATCTTTCTAATAAATAAATGAGTACATTGATGAGTGGTTGAAAGAAATTTGGAAAAGAATACAACATCAAATTTACAACTCTGCCAAATATTGTAAGAAATTAAAAATTCAAAATGTGGTTATTTGTATGAGAGATGAATTAACAAATGTACTTTTGAGAAACATACAAAGAATATTATTATGAACTTAGAAGATAATAATGGGAACGGTTCTCATTGGGTTTGTATTTAATAATCCAAGACAAATATTATTTTGATAGTTTTGGTCTTCCACCACCTGTTGAAGTCATAAAATTCTTACAGAATGGGTGTTTATCAAACATTTCAAGTCCAAGAATTAAATTCCCAAGTGTTGTGGTCAATTATGTCTATATGTGTTATTTCAACTCAACAAAAATAAAAAATTTTATGATATTATTTTTGGTAATCTAATATATAAATGACTTATGTTGGTAAAGATGGTTCTATCTTTGGTGTATCTCAAGAACTGGATATTGATTTATCAAATTATTACACAAAGGCACAGGCTGAGCGACATAAATATAATATAACCAAAAATATTAACATGAAAAATGCTTTTAAATTAAAAAATTATCCAAGCCCGACTGACGCGAATGACTTGGTGAGATTAAGCGATTTATCACAATATATATACTTAAATAAAACGGCTGTGTATTCCAAAGATACAGAAGTGTTGATATTATCTCCAGGTCATGTACAGAATTCACAGTTCGAATTAAAATAAATTTTTATAAAGAAGGGCGTATCGTTTGTATGAGAATAGAACAATGGGGGTATGATATGAATGATTTAGGGTATAATTGGTCATTTAAAATTAACCTCGAAGACCTGGAACAATTAAATCAGTCTCGTAAGGAAGAATATTATCCACTTGGTATCGAGAATGAGTTTTGTGGGTCCCACGATTACTAAACAACAAATAAAAGAATTTAATAAGGGCAAATATAATAATGGTTTTGCCCTTGTTTATCTCATGAAAACAGAAAAAACAGGATTATATATAATAAGTAAGGAAATACAAAATGATTTAACTATGGGAAGATGGGGAGGTGTTTCGTGCCATAATATTATTCTAACATATATTTCTAATACATAAATGACAGCAAGAAGGCTTCAAGAAAATTATCATTTTCTGTGTCCAAGCATACCTTCAAGAAAAGGGTATTCTGGGTATTTTAATAAATATGTTCCCCACAACATAAGAATGAGGTATTTTCCAATAAAAGATTGGCATTATGCTGATGTTGATAAACCGACAACTTTAGATTTAATTAGAATGTTAAATAATGAAAAAATTATAAAAAGTTAAGAAAAGGTAAGGCTCTTTTAGAAATTCAAAAGAAATTTTATTGGTTTCCTGTTGTAAAAAAAATTATTTTCGATGCAGGAATAACAAGAAATCCTGATGAATATATGTATAATATTCTATGGGGGTGTGTAAACGATTCCAAGGGATAGTAAGGGATGAGGAAGGAGTTGAAGAAGAGAGAGGAAGAGGGAGGAAAAGGAGAATGAGGGAGAGGGAGAAGAAAAAAGAGAAGGAGGAAAAGGAGAAAGAAAGAGAAGGAGGAAAAAGAGAAGAGAGAAGGAGGAGAGGGAGAAGAAAGAGAAGGAGGAGGAAAAGAGAAGAGAGAGAGGGAGGGAGAGGGAGGAAAGAAGCGAGACAAAATAAATATCAAAATATGGAAACCAGTGAGATTCAAAAAGATTGGCGGTATTACAGAAAATAACTCAACCCACCGAGGAGGAAACCAAAGAATTGACAAGTCTATTTGCAATATTTTCTTCAAGACTATTGACATCGTCAAGCCATTCATTTTAATTCAAGTTTTTTCTTAAATAAATGGAGGAGAGAGTGAAGGGCATTTCTTAGGATTCTTTATGTTTTAAAAATTAAGATTCAAATGTGCATGTTGGAAACTAAAAAGGTTTTTGCACTCTGCAGGAATTTTTCTCATAAATAAATGAGTTATTGTCTCAAATGTAAAAAAGAAAACTAATACTAAAAATATTTCATATATTAAAAAGTAAAAATAACAGGGTTATACAAAAAGGTATATGTTCGGTTGTGTGGTCTTCAAAAAAAAATCAATTTATCTCCAAACACTTTAAACTTCGGAGGAGATATACAAAAGTTTTTATCAGGAAGTAAATTTACAACTACTGGAATACCAGGGGAATTACATCTTCCAGGGTATTCTTTCTGTGGTCCAGGCACAAACTTGGATAAAAGATTAGATGAGGCAGACAATCCTAAATCCTGGAGTAAACCAATCAATAGAGATTGATGAGAGTGTGCATGAGACACGATATTGATGTATGGGAATACCACAACGTTGGAAGAAAAGCATGAAGCCGATAGAGAAATGTTGTATAATTTGTCTCTGATACAAAATCCAACCTTGAGAGAAAAAGTTGATAGGTTCATCGTGAAGAAGATGATTAGTGCTAAATTGAAAACTTGGACTTGAAGAAATTCAAAAAAACTTGTAAGCTCTAATGATGTCATTAAGACTGAAGAGCAATTAGCTGATGAATTACATAAACCAATATTCACAAAGTTTCAGAGAAGGAAGAAGTTTATTCCAAGGAAGTAGATTATATCTGGTCTGCTGATTTGATTGAACTCAATAATGATAAGGGGTACAAGTATGCTTTGAACCGTTATTGATTTTGAGGAGTAGATATGTATGGGTTGTCCCTTTAAAAAACAAAAACAGGTAATACTCTTATGTTAGCTTTTCAACAGATATTTAATAAAAGTAAGAGAAAACCTAAAAAATTGTGGACTGATGAGGTACAGAGAGAGTTTTATAACAAGACATTTATGAATTTTCTAAAAATAAACAGTATTACATTATACAGTGCACCTTTAATGAAGGGAAGGCAGTTAAGTTGTTGAACGTTTTAATCGTACCTTAAAAGAGAGACTATATAAAAAATTCACACAACTCGGTTCACAACAATGGTTATCTTTTTATTCAGGATATTGTGTGGGGATAAGTTATAATGGACCACGATTCACACGTCAACGAATATGAAGCCATCAGAAACATTTACAAAATTAAAATATGAAAAAAGAGATTAATGTCAGAAAACCTAAGTTCAAAGTTGGTGATATCGTAAGAATATATAGGTGGAAATCTCATTTTGAAAAGGGGTTTTTACTGAACGATGGACAGAAAGAACTTTTTAAAATTGTTGATGTAATAGATACGGTTCCTTGGACTTATAAGATATATGATTGGTTGGAAGGGGAAGAGATTTTAGGTTCATTTTATTCACAGGAATTACAAAAGACAAAGATAAATTGAAATTTTTTGACTCCGCCCCTTTTTGACTCCACCCACACAAGCCCCACCCACACAAAAAAACCCCACAAACCCACACAAAACTCCACCACACACACACAAACCCCACACAAGCTCCAATAAATTGAAATTTTTTTGACTCCGCCCCTTTTTGACTCCACCCACACAAGCCCCACCCACATAAACCCTCCTACACAAACCCCACCACACACAAACCCCCAAGCTCACACAAGCTCCACACAAGCTCCACACAAGCTCCACACAAGCTCCACACAAAGCTCCCACACACAAGCTCCACCCATATTCACATAATTAGTGATTAGTTAATTAGTTCCCCCACACACAACATGTTTATTTAATTAAAAAATTATCCACCCATCCACACAAAAGCTCCACTCATCCACCCATCCACCCATCTCTCCACCCATCCATTGATCCACACAAAACCTCATCCACATTCGCCCCTGCCCACATAAACCACTGCCCACATCAACCCCTCCCACATAAGTCCTGTCTCACACAAGCTCCACACAAAAACTCCACACACATAAACCCTGTCCCACATAAACCCCTCCCACACAAGCTCCACCCACATAAACCCCGACCACACAAGACCCACCGACCCCGCCCACACATAAGCCCCACCCACATAAACCCCTCCCCCCACACAAGCCCCCCACCCACATAAACCCGCCCCACACACACACCCCGCCCACACAAGCCCCACCGAAAGCCCCGCCCACATAAACCCCTCCCACAAGCCCCACCCACAAGCCCCACCCACACAAGCCCCACCCACACCCCGCCCACACAAGCCCCCACCCGCAAGCCCCCGCCCACACAAGCCCCTCCCCACACAAGCCCCACCCCCCTCATCCCCCTGTGCGCCCCCACCTTTGACCCACCACCTCCTCCATCCCACCCCCCACCCCTTCCCCACACACACACATGGGGAGGGGAGGGATGGGGATGAGGGGGTGATGGGTCGATTGGGGGGCGCACCTACCCTCCCTTCATGTTTTGATCCTCTTCTTGTAATTCAGAATCAAGTAATTGTATACAAAGCAAATATAATTTATTAATATTGAAAATATTACAAATATTCATTTGTGAGAATGTATAATCTTTCCCAGCAATCTTCTCCAGATGTCTTGTGATTTCGAAACTCAGACACCATATTCTGTTTTTGAAACAAAAAAGTGGATAATAATTACATGGTAATATGAGGTAAGCCTCAAGTTGACCACTGAATTAACACACCAGGAGAGCCGACTCAGCCTGTCATCCTTTCTTCAAGGTCAATAAAATTAATTCCAGTGTACTGACAAAACCGCGTTCAAAAAGTACAAACTAATAATGCAACCTAACATTAGGCACGACATTCTAAAGAGAGAGTGATATTAATAATAATTCAGAAATATTTACACTCCAGAAAATCATGTGTTGTTACAAGATTGCTTCAACAGCTGATGTTGTGCGATAGTGCTGAAAAAAAAAAAAAAAAAGTCAAGGGTATAGATGAAGAGACAGACAGACAGGAAAGCAACACACACCCACACACGCACACACACACACACACACACACACACACACACACACACACACACACACACACACACACATAGACACACACATACGCACACACGCACACACGCACACACACACACACACACACATAGACACACATAGACACACGTGTCTCACCATTGGTTTAATTCATCTTCGAGATCAGAGACCTTCGGTCATTATAAATCATTGATCTCTTCAATAAGAGCAGAGAGAGGTAGGTAGGAAGACAGACACACACACACGTGTCTCACCATTGGTTTAATTCCTTCGAGGATGATAAGGACGTGATAAGACTTCGTGCCACCTCATTGAAAATGTCTTTCCAATTCTCTTCTAAAAATCATTGATCTCTTCAATAAGAGTATTAATTTCATGAACCACGTCGTGATACGTAAACCTCAATTTCTTCCAATGCCCTGTCAATGGGGAAAAAATATATATATATATCAGAATTATGCATGATTTAATTAATAATCATTTGCTTCATCGTTCAAAGAGAAAACCAAACAAACTTACCAACTCTGTAGTAAGCTTTTGCCTTCATCGGAAGAGAGATCATCCATGTCTCAGTTGTAAAAATGAAAATCCTGTCATGGCAGAAACTTTTGTTCCTCGGTGAATCACTTATAAGTGCTTACAATGAGAAAATTCCCGAGAAACATTGGAGTGCGGCCACAGGAAATGACAGCTTGGAAAATAACTGGGCGCGATTGTATGAATCATTTACAAAACTTATACTTAAAATGGTTTCGATTCAAATGTTTTTCAGTTCGTGTTCTGAGATAAAATATAAACACGAGACCTTGTCTCACAGAATAGTTCCTATTTTTTTCATTGTAGCATGACTGTCTAAAACCACACAGCACGACCGTGTCAAAAAACACTTCCTCATTTTCACGGCATGAACTGAGAAACATTTAGAAACAAAACTTTTTTATGGCGTGGTTTATACACAAAAATGATTTGCAACTCGGACGGTGGTCAAGATGAGGATCATTAAGAGAAGTTTATCATTTCGTAATGGCACAAAAGGGGTATCTTTAAAAAATATAAAGATTCAAATGTTTTGTTTGTCAATATTTTAGATGGGGATTATTGTGCAAAGAAAATTAAACTATTGAAGCTGAAATTTGAGAATGAACAAATCTTTATAGGTTCAATGAGTGAGCTGATCAAACTCTAGTGTTCAATTCTAATGAGGTTCAACCTCCAGGTTAAAAGGGGAGACAAATAAATATACCTTGGGGATAGCCTGGTTATATATATATACAAAGCCTGGTGTTGGCTTAGTGGTTAGGGTGGCGGCAGGG
Organism: Eptatretus burgeri; assembly: GCF_056783735.1. Lineage (NCBI taxonomy): Eukaryota > Metazoa > Chordata > Myxini > Myxiniformes > Myxinidae > Eptatretus > Eptatretus burgeri. Next base: position 10,041 of record NW_028222435.1, on the reverse strand, counting down.
ACATCCCAGTGTCCCGAGTTCGAATCCCCGCTCAGCTGCTG
>NW_028222435.1:0-2500 GCF_056783735.1 Eptatretus burgeri | reverse complement strand
ATCAGCCCGATACAGCTGGAACCGCGACTCATCGGTGAACAGCACTCTCCTCCATCGTGCGAGGGTCCAGCGCAAGTGAACATTGGCCCAATTCAGTCGGGTCTGACGCCGGACTGCAGTGAGGTCGAGTCCCCGGTGTGGTCGGCGGGCTCGGAGGTTGGCCTCCCTCAAGCGGTTACGCACCGTCTGGGCTGAAATGCGCCTGTTATGCAGCCCGACAGTCTCATCGGCAGTCCTCGTGGCCGGTCGGAGTCGATCCCGGAGATGTTGCAGCCTCATGTGACGATCCTGACCGGCGGTGGTCACACGTGGTCGCCGGGCATGTGGGCGGTTCACGGTGCTTCCAGTCTCTCTGAGGCGCGTTCTCAGGCGGCTAATGGTGGAGTGGTGGACATTGAAGTGTGCTGCAACGGCCCGTACTGACGTCCCAGCATTCAGCATGCCAATGGCGCGCTCCCTCAAGATTTGTGACATCTGTGGCATGTTGACATTTGGCACCAGTCCACATTTTGGGGAGGCCTTTTATCGGGCAAGCTATAGGGAGTGTTTGTGTCCTTGTCACGCTCACTGACCATCACTCTGTCAAGCCCTATGGTGCTCATGGGAAGGATTACTCAACGTGTGAGTCCACACACTCCGAGTGGTCAATTTCAATGGGAACATCTGTCTTGAGCAAAACAAAGGAACCATTGCTCAAACATATCATTGGTTTGACCATTTTCCCATAATGGCAATCTTGACTTAGATATTTAGGTTGGTGCGTTTATATTTTTGTTCAGTATATCTTCAGGGCCCGATTTTAGCTCTCACCTGCAATTGGCAGAAAAAACACTGAATCATCTCTCACCTAATCAATGCCCCCAGCTGTGACTTGGATATTTTAATGACAAAGATTATATATTTGTATATTCTCTTTGTAATTATAAAATGGTTGCCACAGCTGGGGGCAAATACATATCAAGGTGTGTGCGTGTGTGTGTGTGTGTGCGCGCGTGCGTTTGCGTGCGTGTGCGTGTGCGTGTGCGTGTGCGAGAGAGAGAGAGAGAGAGAGAGAGAGAGAGAGAGAGAGAGAGAGAGAGAGTGCGTGCGTGTTAAATGAGGAAACCATTCAATATAACACAGTACCTCTATAGAAACATCTTGGAGTTGGGGAGGGGAGGGGGGATTTTTACGCAGGTTTTGAGCAGTTTCCAAGCTTTTTCAAATAAAACTCTGGCTTAGTGATAGGAAGCAAAGAGTGGCTGTGAGTGTGAGGACGTCTGTCTGGGACCTCAGTCGTGGGGTACCTCAGGGGTCAGTACTGGGAGCATTATTACTCATCATTTACATCAACGATTTGTATTGTGGGATTAAGAACCAGCTTTCTAAATTTGCAGATGAGATAAAGCTTGGAAGTAAGGTAGATTGCAGTGAAGTGAGGGGAGTGGGGAGCGCAGGGAGGGGGAGGGAGGGATTAGATTTAGGAAAGTCTAGATACTTTAATAGATTGGGTGATAAATTGGAAGATGTGGTATCACATAAGGAAATGTAAGGTGCTGGGGATGGGTAAGAATAATGAAAGTAGAGAATCCAGAGATTACATGGTGCAAGGGGTAATCTTGGAGCATGTCACACAGGAGAAGGATCTTGGGGTGGTCATAGATACGGGAGGTAAGCAGACAGGACAACACCCTTTAGCGAGAGGTAAAGCTCACGGGGTTTAAGGTTGTATTGGTAGGGGGTTAATTATAAATCAAAAGAGGTGGTTTTAACACTGTATTAGAATTAAATGAAGCCTCATCGAGAATATTGTGTTCAGTTTTTGTCACCAAATATGAGGAAGGCTATACTGATACAGCTGTCATTGAGAAGGTACAGCACAGTGCTACTACATTTATTCCTGGCCGGGCTAGATTAAGCTATGAGGAATGTTTGAAGGAGACCGGACTTTACACATTGGAAAGGAGGTGATTACGAGGGGATCGTATAGATGTGAAGGGTGTGTACAAGATACAGTCGGTGCAGTGGAGTTTCTCTGCAGAATGAATAGTGTTTGGACCAGGCGCCATAGCTTGAGGGTAAAGAAGATGAGAATTAGGACAGTTTTAAGGCATGGTTCTGTCAGTCAAAGAGTGGTTAATACATGGAGTGGTCTCCCTGGAAAGGTAGTGGCAGAGGAGGAGGTTGGTAAGTGTAATTGGGATTTACCTGGATGAATTGGAGATGGAGGGGTATGGGGATATCGACTTGTGTGCATGGTATAGTAGGTAGATACAGGGACAATACTGGGGTTGGTGCAGCACAGGCATAATGGGCCAAATGGCCTCAAGCTTCCTTGTGTATCTTTGTGTAATTCCACAATAACACAACATGCATGACTCCAAGATGCTGCATATGAAAGTTAGGGGTTGGGGGGGGACATTTTTGAAACAAAAAAATCGTGGGGGGGGGTCACCCACAACCCAAGGGGAGGGGAATTTTTTGATCCTTCTATGGAAGCACATGTCAGATGTGGGAATGA
>NW_028222434.1:37500-40609 GCF_056783735.1 Eptatretus burgeri | reverse complement strand
CATCCATTCATCCATCCATCATCACCACCATCATCATCATAATCATCATCGATCCATCCATCATTCATCATCACCACCATCACCATCACCATAATCATCATCCAACCATCACCATCAACATCAACATCATCATCATCCATCCATCATTCACCATCCATCATCATCACCACCACCATGATCACCATCCCTTCATCCATCCATCATTCACCATCCATCATCATCATCATCCAACCATCACCATCATCATCCATCATTCATCATCACCATCACCACCACCATCATCCATCAGCACCACCATCCATCAGCACCACCATCATCACCATCGCCACCACCCCCATCATCATCATCATCAATCATCATCATACAACCACCAACACCACCACCATCATCATCATCATCCAACCATCACCACCACCATCACGATCATCACACAACCATCACCATCACAATCATCATTCACCTTCACCACCACCACCACCACCATCATCATTCATCCATCATCATCATCCATCAACCACCACCACCATCACCACTACCATTACCATCATCATCATCATCCATCACCACCACCACCACAATCACCATCATTCATCCATCCATCCATCCATCACCACCACCACCACAATCACCATCATCCATCCATCATCCATCCATACATCCATCATCATCATAACCACCATCACCATCTCCATCACCACTACCATCATCATCACCACCATCATCACCCATCACCACCATCCACCATCAATCATCATCATCATCCATCCATCCATCAAGATCATGACCATCACCACAATCACCACCATCATCATCATCATCATAATCATCATCACCATCCATCCATCAACCACCACCACCACCATCAACCATCATCATCACCACAATCACCCATCATCATCCATCACCATCACCACCCCCACCACCACCATCATCCATCCATCCATCATTCACCATCCATCAACACCACCATCATCATCCATCCATCCATCATTCACCATTCATCATCATCACCACCACCACCATCATCCAGAATCATCATCCAACTACCACCACCACCACCACCATCATCGATCATCCATCCATCTATCCACCATCACCACCATCCATCCATTCATCACCATCACCACCACCACCACCACCACCACCACCACCACCCATTCATCCATCATCCTCCATCATCACCACCATCTCCATCTCCATCGCCATCATCCATCACCATCACCACCACCATCACCATGATAATCCCTCCATCATCATCATCCAACCATCACCATCACCGTCATCATCAACCATCCATCACCACCACCACCACCATCATCCATTCATCCATCGTCCTCCATCACCACCACCACCATCACCATCGACAATCCATCATCACCACCACCCCCACCATCCATCGTCATTCATCCATGCATCATCCATCATCATCACCATCACCACCATCACCCACATCATCATCATTCATCCATCATCACCACCATCACCACCACCACCATCATCATCAACAATCAACCAACACCACCACCACCATCATCATCAATCCATCATCATAATTCTTCATAATCATCCATCATCATCACCATCAACATCCATCCATCACCACCACCATCATCATTACAATCATCAATATCATCATCATCATCCATCCATCCATCATCGTCATCATCATTCATCCATCCATCATCATCATCCAACCATCACCACCATCATCATCATAATCATTATCATTCATCCATCCATTCATCATCAAATTCATCATCCATCCCTCACCATCACCACCACCATCACCACCACCACCATCACCCATCATCATCCACCACCATCACCATCATCCATCATCATCATCCAACCGTCACCACCACCCTCATCATCACCATCACAACCATCATCATTCATCCATCCGTCATCCATCATCATCACCACCACCATCACCATCTTCATCCATCATCCTCCATCATCCTCCATCACCACCCCCATCATCATCATCAATCATCACTATCATTATCACCACCACCACCACCATCATCCATCATTCACCATCACCATCCAACCATCACCATCATCAATCATCCATCACCACCATCACCATCATCAATCATCCATCAACACATCACAAATCATCATCACCACTATCACCATCCATCCATCATCCAACCATCATCATCATCCATTCACCATCACCATCACTTTCCAACATCATCATCCTTCATTCATCACCATCACCATCAATCATCCATCCATCATCATCACCACCATAAATCATCATCCATCATCAACATCACCATTTCAATCATCCATCCATAGTCATCATCATCCATCAACACCACCACCAACACCATTATCATCCATTCCTCCATCCATTCATCACCACCATCATTCAACATCATCACCATCACCATCAATCATCCATCCATCCATCACCATCACAATCCTCCATCCATCCATCATCGTCATCCTCCATCAATCATCATCATCATCATCATCATCAACATCATCATCCAACCATCACCATCACCACCACCACCATCATCATCCATATCATCATCCAACATCCATCATGCATCAACCACCATCCATCAATCATTCATCATCATCCATCCATCACCACCACCACCATCATTCATCCATCATCATCATCCTCCAACATCATCAGCATGCATCCATCATCCATCCATCACCTCCATAATCCATCATCCATCCATCATCACCACCATCATCAATCAACATCATCACGACAGCCCATCATCCATCCATCCATCATCATCCTCCATCCATCCATCATCATCCTCCATCCATCACCTCCATCATCCATCATCATCATCCTCCATCAATCATCATCACCACCACCATCAATCATCCATCATCCATCCATCCATCCATCATCACCACCATCACCACCAACCACTACCACCATCACCACCACCGTCATCCTCCATCATCATCCTCCATCACAAATCATCATCATCATCACCATCACCATCATTTTCCAACATCATCCATCCATCATCATCCATTCAGCAACACCATCACCATCATTTTCCAACATCATCATCCTTCAATCATCATGCATCCTCCAACATCATCATCATCATCACCATCACCATCATTT
>NW_028222433.1:0-17500 GCF_056783735.1 Eptatretus burgeri | reverse complement strand
CATCGCAGGAGATGCCAATAATCTGAAATGCTTTGGTTTCCACAGCGTGAAGCCAAGAAAGGTGGGAGGCAGGAACACCAGCACAGAGGGGAGAGCAGTACTCCGTCAGGCTGCGGACGAAAGCTTTGTAAGTGGTCAGGAGCTCAGGTGGGCCGAGGACGGACTTTGCACGACGGAGGATTCCCAGTCCGCGACTGGCTTTGGAGGCCAGGTTGGAAATGTGACTTTCCCAGGAAAGATCATGGCGGATAGTGAGACCCAGAATCTTGAAAGAAAGGACTTCTTCGAGAGGATTGTTGAGAAAGTAGATGGGGGGGGGGTCTAAATGGTCCTTTCGGAAAGACATCGTGAGAATGTGAGATTTGTCCGGATTGAAAGACATGTTCTACGTGTTGGACCAGTTTGTTATTTTATCCAAATCTGCAGTGAGCGAAGAAGCTGCTGCTTGCTGGTTTGAGGGATGACCGATGGTACGGCAATGGGTGGAGTCATCAGCAAAGAGATAAATGGATTTTCCAAAGAGTTGGAGAGATCATTGATGAAAACCAGAAAAAGAACAGGGCTCCGAACGCGACCTTGAGGAACTCCAGCTTGGATAGGAAGAGGGGATGAAAGAACTCCATTTAGGGCCACACGATAACTGCGACAGGAGAGGAAGTCTGCGAGCCATGAGTTGAGATGGCCTTGGATACAATAGGAAGAGAGTTTGGTGAGCAGGGCAGGGTGCCAGACCATGTCAAAAGCACACGATATGTCGAGGGATAGGGCTCTGATTTAATGTCTGGCATTGAGCACCTCCATTCATTTTTGGGAGAGCAGAAGCAGCATATCCAGGGAAGAGTGACCTGGTCTAAAACCAAATTGATGATCGGAAATTAGGCCATTGGAGAAAAGGAAGGATTTAATGTCTGAAGCGATGATGGATTCCATAACCTTGCTGATGATTGGGAGAAGGCTAATTGGTCTGTAGTTGCAGGGATCTGGTTTTGCACATTTTTATGCAGGGCAGTAATGTTTGCTGATTTCCAAGCAGATGGCAGATAACATTGAGCAAATGAGAGGGTGAATAGAACAGAGAGAGGGTGAGCAAGAGCAGAAGAGCAGGTTTTTAGGACACGTGGGCTGATGCCATCTGGTTGCAGAATCTGAGTTGAGGTTTGACAGCAAGCTCTCCAGTTGGGTGCGACTGGGTAAGGTGGGTACAGAAAGTGATGGGTTTCGGACAAGATTTCAATGCAAACACCGAGTTTAGGCATTCAGCCTTTTCATGTGCAGTATCAGCAGTGCGGCCATTTTAAATAAGGGAGGGGATGGAGGGGGAACATACACCAGAAACAGATAAGATTAGACACCACCAGGATTTGGACGAGGGAGAGAGGTTTGAGAGTTCAGACTTGAGATGAGAAAGATGTTGTTTTCTGGCTCTCCTGAGGGTAGATACACACTTGTTCCGAGCTTTGTGGAAGGAACTGAGATTACCCTCAGTTGGGTTTGCTTTCCATGAGGCAAAGGCAAGTTGTTTCAGGACAACTGCCTCACCATAAGCTTCAATGAACCAAGGGCGAGAGGAAGGGGAGGACAACTGAAGACGAGAGGGGATAAATCTGTGCATGAGGGAGAGCAAGTTTCTCTGCAAGAATTCCCAGGATGAGTTGATGTTGGAGAAAGTAGCGATGGGAGACCAGTCTATAAGTTTGATGGCTGCTTGGAGACCCTGCCAGTCGGCTTGAGTGAAATGCCAGACTCGACGGCGCTGAGGTGATTCTCTGATAATAGCCAGAGAGATGTCCACTTTGACAAGGACGCGGTCAGAAGAACCGATTGGAGCAGAGGAAGTACAGCAGATATTTTCAGGGAAATTTGTCAAAATCAGATCCAGATAAGGAAGAGTACCATTGGTTGAGATCCGGGTCGGGAAATTGACTGATTGAGTCAGTCTCAATGAGTGGCTGAAAGCTTTTGCTGAAGTGCCATGACCGGTGAGAGAGGTACCCACACCGAGCCAACTGGTATGATGACAATTGAAGTTATCACATATATGAGGAAGAGAGAGTTTGAATGAGAGGATAGAAGAAGTTTCGGATAATGAGGTGTAAATGGAGTCATCACTGTTTGGTGGATGGTACAGTACATATATAAACATGAGGTGGGAGTGGAGGGGAAGCCATAGCCAGAGGTATTCCTCGGGATGTGGGGGAGTGAGGGCATAACAATGTGATGGTCACTTGCTCCTAAATGCTCCCTGACCATACCTCCTCCACCATATTGGGATCGTTACTTAAAATGAGGTCAAACACTGCACTTCCCCTCGTGAGCTTATCTACAAACTGAGTGAAAAAGTAATTCTGGACTAAATCTGAGAAATCCTCATCTTCTCTGCCCTTTCCCTGTTTCTGGACCCAATCTATCCCTGGGAAGTTAAAATCCCCCATAATTAATACTCTTCCCTTACCACATGCCGTTTTCAATCCTTCATGCACTCCTCCTTCCTCCTCTTCCTTCACACCCAGAGCACGAAAAAAGCATCCTTCCAGTATCTTACTGATTTTATAATCTCTAATCTCAACCATACAGAATTCTCAACATTTATTCCTTCCTTACTGTCACCCCTTTCTGTTGATGCAATGCTGTCCTTTACCCAGATTGCTACTCCTCCTATTCTCTCCTTCCTATCACACCGATACACCTTGTAGCCTTATAATCCCGTCCTCCAGTTACTCTCCTCCTTGAACCACGTCACACTTTCTGCAACTATATCATACTCCTCGATATCCACTTTGGCCTCAAGCTCTTCCATCTTATTATTCAAACTCCTGGCATTGGTATAGAATATGTTTAACTTTTCCCTTCCTGGAATTCTATTTTCCTGCCTGACCTTATGAATCACAATGAAATCATCAGTTCCTTCCTTGATAGCTTCCCCACCCTCCGCTGACCTAAAAAAATCCTGAATTCCTTCCTCAATTCCCACTGCAAACCTTACTGCCCACTTTCGATTTAACATCTGGCCATCATTCTGGAAACACTCCCTTTGTCCCCTAAATGATTTCCACTGCTTCTTAAATGTAAAACCTTCCTCCCAACACCATTCTTCCAGCCATTGGTTAACAGCTATTGCTCTGCTCATAATTTCTACGTCATTTCCTAATCTTGGGAGAATCCCAGAAACCATGACCTCACAACCCTTTGCTTTCAGCCGCTTACCCAATATCCTATATCTATTTTTCAAACCTCCGAGTAAACTTTCCCTACATCATTCGCACCAAGGTGTACCACAACCAACTTCTTCCTGCCATAACCCGAGACAATATCGTTTACCCTTCCTTCAATATCCCTAACTCCCGCTCCTTAAAACCTGCACAGAATTCTGTGTCTGCAATCCTTCCTGCAGAATGAAGAATCACCATATTTAATTGTCTCATCGCCCACAAACTGTCTCCAAGACCTCATTTCTACCAATCTCTATTGCTGCACCGTCACCATCGCCTGCTCCCGCTGCACCGTCACCACTGCCTGCTCCCGCTGTATCGTCACCACTGCCTGCTATGGTATCTGATTTTCAAAGAAGGTGGTATCTGATTTTCCCTGTGCATTAACCACTTGATGGTTTTACCATGCACAGCTCAGGTAAACCTGATGGTTTTACCACGCAAATTTTAACAGTCGTATCCCTTTGTTATGCTAATTTTAGTCATGGATCCTCACTCGAGATACACAATTGAGTGTCCTTACTTACATGAAATGTCAGATGGAGTTTTCATGTTTTATGAGCAAGAAAATTAGGCAATCGTTTAAAACAATTACATTTATATGATTTATAGAAAAAAAATCAACATATTGTCTCTTGACTCGAAGCATGGTTCTCAAAAATGTGGTGTAAATTGTCGAGCGATGTGTCGGCTTCCTGCTCGCTTCTGTGTTTGTGCGTGACAGTCACATCAAGGGAAAAAATCTTGCGCTGAAGCGGAAGTTATCGGAAACACATGATGCCACGATTCCAGTATGGTCTGTCTCACGGACAGACGAAAAGAAATCGGTAATCTTCCACTTTTTTCAGACCTTCCTTGACCCTGCACCCCCTGCACCCGCTGCGCCCCCTGCACCCCCTGCGCCCCCCCAGATCCACCTTTGATTATATTCTCTGGTCCACCTTCCAGGTATTCTCACTTTCCACAATCCTGGTTTCGAACACGCGCATTCACGTGGGAAATACGGGGTTATGAGTCTTGGTTACTGACGATGTAACAATACATTACATGGAAAATTAATCTACAAACATTACTCTGCCTTTTAGAAACAAGTTCTGCTTATATTTGAACCATCCAGGTGCGCGACGAAGCTCTCAATAACCACACCATGACGTCATCAGTGTTGTGATTGGCACAGTGTGTTGCAGAGTGACCGCTGGGGCCTGGGGGGCATGTTTCGGGGTGTCCGTCGCTGGAAGCCAAGATGGCGATGTGTCCCATTACAGCTCAGCGTCATCTGTAATAAACAACTGGATTCAACCTGTGTCCTGACCTTACTACAATCAGGCCAGCCAAAGCGTTTTCAGTTTTATTTCGTGTTGAGTAACCACAATGGTGAGGAAAGAATGATTTGTTAAAAATCAAAAAGCTGATCATGTATAACAGTGTATTGAGTAGCTTGCAGGTAAAGGAGGTTTTACCCACAACCATTGAGAAGATCCGGAACCTGGACCTGGATTTGAATGCGGTCTATCAGACTCGCATCAAGTTCTTCCTGACATGGTGTTGTTGATCCAATCCAAATAATGTAACACATTAATGTACACCCCGTAGCGCTGTTCACGGGCGCAGCCTTCGCCCCAGCTTACCACCCCGGACAAGAACCAGGTGGACCCGTGCTTGGTCACGTGTGGTCCACCACTGTCACCTTTACACGAGTCGCGACCACCTTGGCCGTATCCCGCACAGAACATGTCAGGAGTGAGTTTTCCTCTCTTCATCACACTCTTGCACACCTCCATATCCACGTAGGGAACCTGAGAGGATGACATGCAGGATTATTGAATAAAACTCATTTGGGAATAAATATTGCTCTACCTCAAAACCCAATAGTATTCTTTATAGGGAAAGTGTTAAATAGTGAGATCGGTTTCATGTAGCTTACTGGGATTGAATTAGTTTCTGTACCATGATCAGTCTGCACAGGTACTGCACTTGACTTTGAGCCCATTTGATATGCAGGGTTCGATTCCCGATGCAGATTTGTGCTTCACAGGCATGGTGTTGTATCACTAAGCGTGTTGTTCCTCGGATGGATGTTAAGCTGGGCGTTCCGTCGGCCAGCATTAGTTGGTGGATTTTCAAGATACCATGGTGTCTTTTGGGAAGTGTAGGTGAGTGAGTTATCACCAGGACCCGAAACAAATTACAAATTCCTGCCCTGACTAGCACTGGGAAGGCAGTGACAACCACCCCCACCCCCCCTCCCCAGCACAACCACACCACCCAGCATAACCAAACCACCCAGCATAACCACACCACCCAGCATAACCACACCACTCGGCACAACTAAACAGCATGGCGCAAGCTTCTCTTTGTGAAATACACCCGTGGCATCATCAACGTCCACCACTAATGTTAGCAGATGGAACGCCTAGTTTAATGTCCATTCAATGGACGACACACACACACCGACACCTTGCCTTCCAATATGGCTGCCACACCACATGATCTATGATGTCATCATTTTTACCCTGTATGCAGCAAAGGAAGTAGATAATATCCAGTAAATTTCATTTTGATCGGATAAGCGGTTCCAGAGAAAACATTTAATATTTTTCTTCAATCCAACATGACCACCAAATCATGTGACCTATCAATTATTCTTTATCACCCTAGTATCCCCACGTCATGGGGAACATGTCTGAAGTTTCCCCTCAATCTGTCCAGCCATTCTGTAGAAGATTTTTGAACATTTTATGGTAAATCCATGACAGCTGCTAGACCATGTGACCTATGACATCATAGTTATAAAACTGTATTCAGCATGGCTATTCGATAATTTATGTGCAGTTTCACTTTGATCTCTGAAGCGGTTCTGGAGAAAAAGATTTTTTCCTTTTAAAAAAAACAAAAAACAATACGGCTGCCAAAACATGTGATGGATGACGTCGTCATCATTTTTTTTTTGTGTTCACATCTTTCCCGTGATGAACCTCAGAAATTTTCATACTGATGGGATGCAGTGTTCTACATGTCGAATTTTCGCCAGGATAACACTTCACCGATGGCGTCACGGTTAACACTGCTAATACCACTTGTGGAGGTCTTCACAATAAGCCATATTTCAATTTTTTCCAGCGAGCGGTTCCAGAGAAGACATCCAAAGTTTTAACGTTTTTCCAACATGGATGCCACACCACGTGTTCTCAGACATCACAATGAACATTAGAAATTCTGCATGAGTAGTGGCACCCATGTTTAAAATTTCTTGTCAATCGAACAAGTCGTTGCTGAGAAAACAGACATTTAAGGAAATCGTCGAGCAAAAAAAGGCCCAAAACGGGACAAAGAATAATAACAACAAATAATCTGAACAGAAACAATAGGGTACCACAGCCTTTAAGGCTCATGGTACCCTAATAATAACAAGAGCGCAAGTGAGCACAATATACGCCCGAACAAGAAGGTATATACAGAATTGTGCTACGACATGGAAAACAGGATCCTGCTTGCCATGGCAACCACTTGAGATGAGGAACGTATGTCGCGACACACCGTCTCCACAGTCTGTACCTATGTACCAAATATGAATGTATGTACATGTATATATATATATATATATATATATATATATATATATATATATATATATATGTATGTACATATATATATATATATATATATATATATATGTATGTACATGTATATATATATATATATATATATATATATATATATATATATATATATATATATATATATATATATATATTGTTACGGATTCGCGCCCGCCGGCGTGCTGACGGCCACGTAACTCGAATCGCGGCACGTCGCCCACCGGACGGACAATCCAGTCGTGGCCCTCTCGGACTAACGCCGGGAACCAGTCACGGGTGGACCTTTCGGTCTCACCGCGATCGAGCCAATCGGCCCCCGCGTGGGATAGGGTTGCTCGCCAAATTCAACCTACCTAAGTACCCACACGGAGGGTAGACCGGGCGATCGCACCTCGCCGCAGGTAGACTTCGGACACGGGCCACTTAAGCGACCCGTTCCGTACTATCGGGATAACCGAGCGGTGTTATCGTCGGCCTCGACGGTTCGATTAATTATCGGGCGTATTCAGCCCACTACCAATCCTTTACGTGAAGCAAGATGAGGATTCAATGAGAGAAATGACGAAGCGAAGCGGGAAACAGTTCAACATAAAGCACATTTATTCGCGATGAACGGAAAGCACACATATACAATTCCACCAAAAGCACATAGAAAAGAAAAAGACAAGAAGCAAATGCGACAATGCAGATCTAATACCGATTACGCGAGCACACGGCAACACTTATACAATTTTACTTCACAGACGGCGCCGACAACACACATTCCCAAAGCAAAAGAAAAGAGAACACCCTCAAGGATGAGGCGGGCCTGAGGCCGAGACCGGGTCGGGCCTACCCGTCTGATGATGAGGCGCGAAGCGGCGATGGTGCCCCAACTCCGCGGGCCTCGCGGACAGTGTCTGGTAGGGGGTGGGAAGGGGGCCCCCTTGGTCGCACTATCTCAGCGCGGGGGGAAACAGGAGGGGGTTGCTGATGCTCGGGGAAAGGATTTTTACTCTGTCTCAGGTCCCGCGACGAGCGTCTCCACCTCGACCAGGTCGCGCCGTCGGCCTCCCTGGTGTGCAGCTCCCGGCACCGACGCGAGCACCCCCTCGTCTGCCCTCGCCGCCGCCGCCTCTCCACAGCTCCGTCCTCTTCGCTCCGACTCCAACTCCGAACTCTTCCTCCTGCGAACTCCTTCCAACGCACACACAACGACAACGCACACGACGACCACTTTTCTGACGAACGCAGCCGCTTATATAAGCCCCGTGGCTTCGCCTTTGACCCCCTCCCTTCGACCTTTCACCTCGCTCCCCATTGGCCCGAGAAAAAGTGGGCGTGAATGCATTTTGATCCATGAATTTGCATATAGCGACCGCCCTCCAACGCCCTGGAGGCGGGGCCAAATCGCCCCTCGCTCACCGATTGGACGGAACAAAAGTGGGCGTGTGTCGTTTTTGATCCGTTTTTGGAGCGGAAAGTCCGTGGTTTTGTACACGCTGTTCAGCGCGCGCCCTGCACGAGTCCAATACCGGTACCCACAAGCGGCGCAAGAACGGTGGCGATGCGACGGTTGCGAGGGTTGACGGTCAAGGTCGTGGCTGTTGTGGTGAAGCGGCGCCGCGGTGGGTGGTTGATGTTGTGATGACTGTTGAGACGCGGTTGGCGGTGGTAATCATGGCGGTTGGTCCAGAATAAAGATAGTAAAAGAAAAACGGCTATCCTGAAGAGTCGCAGCACGCATGAATGACATGTATTCCCACTAGACAACGGGTTTGGGCCTAACTACACATATACTTACCGAGATATCTCACCTAAGGGACCTGAATGGTGGTTTGCGAATTTGGTAACCACAACACTACCCCTCCTTTTTACAGACTCGTCCCGAGTCGTCAAATTTTCGTGTGCCATCATGTGTAGTTTTCCCCTAGTACATTTTACCTACGGATCCCTGAGTGCGACATTCATGGTATTCGTGTCCCCAAAATAAATAACCTGAGGGCTGCGTAACTACCTAAACAAACTCACTCACACGGACGACTTAAATAAAATTGCCGGCGCTAAGACAGACATGCCGGGGGCGCACTCATATTTACAGTACATCTTACCTTAACTTACAAATTTTACACTAAACCATGGCCCAGGATCACTGAACTCTGCAAAAGGAAAGCAGTTAGCAGGGAGCCAGGCTGCTCGCATGCAGTCTCTGGCTCAAAACAATGCAGGTGACAGGGAACGTGGCTGGCTGCTCACACGCAGTCCAAGGCCTTCCCTTTTGAACTGAACGCAGTGAACCACAACGGTGCATGGGCTGCACAAATGCAGTCTCCGTGCCAGCTCAAGTGGCACACGCAATGAGCACAACGAATGGATGGATGAACACAAACACGGTGCACGGGCCGCCACTGCAGGCCCGTGTTGTAGCTGCCAACAGGGCAGTTCTCGCAGCTTGCAAACTGTTGCTTTCTGATCCTGGCGCACATGGAAATGAACAGGGGGGGGGGGGCAGAGCGAAATTGAACGGGGCTGGTGAACATGTGCAGTGGGCATGGCATGGCAAAGGCAGCAGGCAAATACAGCCCGCAGAAGAAGGCCGCTGCAGGCAAACACAGCCGGCAGATGAACTGGCCGGCACAGGCCTTGAAGAAAAACAGCCAGCAGATGACGTGGCCGGCCCAGGCCTTGAAGCAAAACACGGCCAGCCGATGAAGTTGGCCGGCACAGGCCTTGCAGCAAAACGACAGCTGCCGATGAAGTTGGCCGGCCTCTGCCTTGAAGCAAAACACGGCCAGCCGATGAAGTTGGCCAGCCTTTGCCGTTCAGTGGAGGTTGGTGGAGGGAGTGCGGTGGTGCTGGCCACTTGGAAGGCGGGCTCGGACCTACCTACCTGTCTCCCTCCCACCTATCGCCTTTGCCTGTCACTGTACATACTCACCCCCTTAATTTGTCAAACCCCAATTTAGCCCCAACTTATTTTTTTATTTTTTTATTTTTACTTCCCCACTATAAATCGTCCCCTAACCCCCTTTATCGTCCCTGTTCGGCTAACCTATCCTGTCACCTAGCCTACTCCCAACCCCTACGTTCCCTTCCCGGAGGGGAATAAGGGAGAGCTAACGTCCTGTGTCGAGGCCCAACTCAAGCCTCAGAATGGCCTCCCCAGAGTTCGGCGATCTTAACACCAAGTGGGTCCAGCGGCCCACAACGACAGCGAGGGGATGGATGGTGCGGAGGGGTACATCTCCTAATCTACCCTAACAATTTAACTGTTAAACTACCCCGGGGCTTTCAACAAGCGCCTCTCGCTTAAACTATTGGTTCTATAAACCCAGATTCCCGTCGCCTGTGTTGGTGTCCTCACAATTTCGGGCCTCGCCCCCCAATTTTCTCTCCGTGCCCTCACACGGTCTCCTGGCTGGGACACGTGGCTCCCTTTGGCAGGCACGACCCTCTGCCGAATCTCCCGCTATGGCACACCCGGCCACTACACCGGCTCCGAGCCTACCAGCTCCCTAACACCGGGAGTGCCCCCATGGCACCTCCCCTGAAACGCACACGTGGCAGGCTGGCTTCCCGGGCCCCTTTCCGAGGGTCACCCATGCCCACAACACTGCCCACGCGGCTAATGGCGCCCCGGGCCCCCGCACCAAGGAGGCGCACCCGTGCCCACTACTCTATCCCGGCCCCCCATGGGCCCATGGCCTACCGCGGCTGACTAGCCTGGTGCCCGGGGTACCCACTCAGCAATACTCACCTTTCGGAGCCACGCTCCCAAGCCCGTCAACAGGGCTCCTGCACCCCTCCAAATGGGTTTCGAGCCTACATTCCCACCAACAACAAAACGACCTCCATTTTTCAATTTGACTAACCCAGCTAACTCACTTTACTCTGACCCCGGGGTCCCTTGGGCGGGAGTCACTCCTCCCCCCAATCACTCATCGCACCATGCATTCCCCATTCACTCCACACACACAGACCCGCTGGCCTCTCTCACTCACCAAGCACATGCTTCCACTTTACTCACCAACTCTTCAACACACTCACCGCTGAACTCTGCCATCCTCCTAACTACATCCCCTAACTAACTCGTGCTCCCACGTCGTCCCTTAAACTACAGCACGTTCCTTTTAACACTACGTAGCTAAACTACGTCAACTCTACACATTCACTGTCTGTCACTGTCTCCAAATAAATCATTTTATTTCCCAACCTAAAGCTCATCTAAATCCCTCTAACTAATCCATTCCACGGACTCCATGAGGACTTACCCCTGCCCCATGGAGTCGGTCTAGCTAAGCTAACCCTTCCCCCTAACTAGTTTCCATCCTGTGCCCAGGACAAGGGGGTCTTCCACCCCTTGCCCAGGAATCCTGTGTACCCGAAAGTGAGGCTTGCTGTTTTTTTTTTTTTTCATGCGCAGCACCAGCGCGGCAACTCGCGCACTTTGCACCTGCCCGTGACGTCATGCAGCTGCACGTGTTCCTCGTCCCTCCTTGGACGGTACCATCCGGCAGGGATACCCCTCCTGCCGGATTCCAACCCCACGTGCAGCCATGGCGTCACCGTGCGCATAAAAAAAAAACAAGCCCCACGTCTCGAGGGGTTCCCCACGCGAACACATGTGCTTAGCCCGTTGGAGCTTAACACACACGATCGCGTGGAGAACCCGTCCGGTCCAAATCCATAATCCTGCCTAAACTTTGTCCGTCCGCGGGATCGGCAAATCCACCGCGTGCGTTTCCGGACCGGGACTTCACTCTCGCAAGCGAGCACGTGGTGGTCTCGTGCGTTGCACAGCACGGACCTCGTGCTCACTGCTGGGTGAACCCGGTACGGTCCCCGAAACAACTACAGCCGCTACTCGGCTTTCTTTCTTTACATGTCTCCGTCGTCGCCTCCATTCCACCCACGCACACCTGCGTGTTACGACGCTCACAGTCCATTCCATCACATTCACCCCGGGAGACGTGGCTGCGTGCTCCCGCATGCCAACCGACATCTCCCTCACATACCGCTCTCTCACACACACGGTCTCCCTTGCACTCGGCCGTTCACTCACGCATGGTGCTCCATTCACTCGTGGCCTCTCTTGCACACACGGTGCCTCATCCACACACGGCGTGCTGGGAAGCACGTACTCTGGCACCATCGCCACCACACCACTCACACACGGGGTCGCTTCCACACACGGGGACGCACTCACGCCTTGCACCACACACACAGGGACAACCACACGGGGGATCCGCGTCCCCACAAGGGTCTCCGGGGCCTCTATACCCCCCAATCTCTCCGTGCACCCGTTCGCAGCACTCCTCCCCTCGACCTCGCAAAACACGACCGAACCCACCTGGTCGTGACTCTCCTCAAGGGGGCATACTCCCTCCCCTCGTTCCTGGAGGAGGCCATCCAGCTGCTCGCACTGGGTCCCTACACGCTCCGCGAGCTCAACCTCATCGTCCTCCACTACCTCCGTGTGTGTGTGTGCGTCTCTATCCCCGTCTTCATCGTGTAGTCTCTCCTCTATTTTTTCTGTCTCCCGTGTCTCTATACATTTATAAGTTTCTGTTGTCGTCACCTCGTGTCTCGTCTCACACGTTTTGGTCTCCCCATTTAATTTTTCCCTTTTGGTCACCGTCGATTCTTCTGTCACGACCCTCGCCCAACACGCCCCCCGAATTATTTTTTTACCCGCCTCCACCGCGGGCCTGTCAGCCGTTGCACCCCCTTCCAGCTCGTTTGCTCCCACACGTGGAGTCGTCATTCCCAGCTCCCTGGTCACGGCCTTCATGCCCGCCTGCAGGCATCGGCCCATGTTCTGCGTCTCACCCCGTAGCTCTTTCATTTCTTCCCTCATGTTTGCTTCCATTCCGTTTATTTGCTTGTTCATTTCGTTTTTCATTCCATTTGTGTTTGTATCCATCTTTTCGTTCATGCTTTTCATTTCGTTTTTCATTTCATTTGTATTTGCATCCATCGTCGTTTTCACTTCGTTTGTCATTGCCGGCATCATGGCGAATAGTTGGGCCATGTCGGGTGCGCTTGGGTGAGTCGTTTCGGCAGGGATCGGGGAAGGGTTCTGGTGGTGAGGGGGAGGGGAGGTGTCATACACCGCGGCCGCTGCCGCACCTATTTCGGGCTCTGGGTTCAGTTGGACGAGTTCATGTTCCTGCACGGGCATTCCATCCTGGGCCATGGATCCTACACATTCTACATCCATTTCTAATACCCCCGGCTCCCGCTCGCCTTGAGACGCCATCTTGCTTCTCGTGAAGGGTTAATTTCGCTCGCTCGTAATTTGGAGGGAATCGGGGGTCGCTTCTCTCACCCCTGGACCGATTCCCGTGAATTTAGCTGGAGACAGGTGAGCCCGTTTTCCTGTTCTCCGATACCAGTGCCGCGAGGAGGGCGATGGATTTGTATCCCACTCCTGACACCAGTGTTATGGATTCGCGCCCGCCGGCGTGCTGACGGCCACGTAACTCGAATCGCGGCACGTCGCCCACCGAACGGACAATCCAGTCGTGACCCTCTCGGACTAACGCCGGGAACCAGTCACGGGTAGACCTTTCGGTCTCACCGCGATCGAGCCAATCGGCCCCCGCGTGGGATAGGGTTGCTCGCCAAATTCGACCTACCTAAGTACCCACACGGAGGGTCGACCGGGCGATCGCACCTCGCCGCAGGTCGACTTCGGACACGGGCCACTTAAGCGACCCGTTCCGTACTATCGGGATAACCGAGCGGTGTTATCGTCGGCCTCGACGGTTCGATTAATTATCGGGCGTATTCAGCCCACTACCAACCCTTTACGTGAAGCAAGATGAGGATTCAATGAGAGAAATGACGAAGCGAAGCGGGAAACAGTTCAACATAAAGCACATTTATTCGCGATGAACGGAAAGCACACATATACAATTCCACCAAAAGCACATAGAAAAGAAAAAGACAAGAAGCAAATGCGACAATGCAGATCTAATACCGATTACGCGAGCATACGGCAACACTTATACAATTTTACTTCACAGACGGCGCCGACAACACACATTCCCAAAGCAAAAGAAAAGAGAACACCCTCAAGGATGAGGCGGGCCTGAGGCCGAGACCGGGTCGGGCCTACCCGTCTGATGATGAGGCGCGAAGCGGCGATGGTGCCCCAACTCCGCGGGCCTCGCGGACAGTGTCTGGTAGGGGGTGGGAAGGGGGCCCCCTTGGTCGCACTATCTCAGCGCGGGGGGAAACAGGAGGGGGTTGCTGATGCTCGGGGAAAGGAGGATTTTTACTCTGTCTCGGGTCCCGCGACGAGCGTCTCCACCTCGACCAGGTCGCGCCGTCGGCCTCCCTGGTGTGCAGCTCCCGGCACCGACGCGAGCACCCCCTCGTCTGCCCTCGCCGCCGCCGCCTCTCCACAGCTCCGTCCTCTTCGCTCCGACTCCAACTCCGAACTCTTCCTCCTGCGAACTCCTTCCAACGCACACACAACGACAGCGCACACGACGACCACTTTTCTGACGAACGTAGCCGCTTATATAAGCCCCGTGGCTTCGCCTTTGACCCCCTCCCTTCGACCTTTCACCTCGCTCCCCATTGGCCCGAGAAAAAGTGGGCGTGAATGCATTTTGATCCATGAATTTGCATATAGCGACCGCCCTCCAACGCCCTGGAGGCGGGGCCAAATCGCCCCTCGCTCACCGATTGGACGGAACAAAAGTGGGCGTGTGTCGTTTTTGATCCGTTTTTGGAGCGGAAAGTCCGTGGTTTTGTACACGCTGTTCGGCGCGCGCCCTGCACGAGTCCAATACCGGTACCCACAAGCGGCGCAAGAACGGTGGCGATGCGACGGTTGCGAGGGTTGACGGTCAAGGTCGTGGCTGTTGTGGTGAAGCGGCGCCGCGGTGGGTGGTTGATGTTGTGATGACTGTTGAGACGCGGTTGGCGGTGGTAATCATGGCGGTTGGTCCAAAATAAAGATAGTAAAAGAAAAACGGCTATCCTGAAGAGTCGCAGCACGCATGAATGACATGTATTCCCACTAGACAACGGGTTTGGGCCTAACTACACATATACTTACCGAGATATCTCACCTAAGGGACCTGAATGGTGGTTTGCGAATTTGGTAACCACAACAATATATATATATATATATATATATATATATATATGTATATGTATATATATGTATATGTATATATATATATATATATATATATATATATATACATATATACACAATTTCTATACACACATATATATATATATATATATATATATATATATATATATATATATATATATATATATATATATATATATATGTAGGGTGAATACACTGGTTCGAGCTCACTTTTCCCCATGTAAATGAATGGGGGATTTTCAGCGATTCCCTTTTTTTTCCCTAAAAATAAACCCCCTTTTTATCCGTTTTTCCCTGCTGTGCAGGGGTTTGGCTTTTTGTGAGGCAATGTTTTATGGCCAGATGCCCTTCCTGGATGCCTCTTACAACACAGGGATATGGTACACCTATTCTAACCGGGGCATACACCGGGACCAGTACACTGGTACTCACTTCGCCGACCTCGGAAGGATGACAGGCTGAGTCAACCCCCTGGTGTTAATTCAGCAGCTGAGCGGGATTCGAACTCGGGACACTGGGATCCCAAGCCGCCACCCTAACCACTAAGCCAACACCAGGCTTTGTATATATATATATATATATATATATATATATATATATATATATATATATATATATATATATATATATATATATATATATATATATATATATATATATATATATATATATATATAAAACCAGGCTATCCCAAGGTATATTTATTTGTCTCCCCTTTTAACCTGGAGGTTGATCAGCTCACTCATTGAACCTATAAAGATTTGTTCATTCTCAAATTCCTTCAATAGTTTAATTTTCTTTGCACAATAATCCCCATCTAAAATATTGACAAACAAAACATTTGAATCTTTATATTTTTTAAGATACCCCTTTTGTGCCATTACGAAATGATAAACTTCTCTTCATGATCTCATCTGACCACCGCCCGAGTTGCAAATCATTTTTGTGTATAAACCACGCCATAAAAAAAGTTTTGTTTCAAATGTTTTCAGTTCGTGTTCTGAGATAAAATAGGAACTATTCTGTGAGACAAGGTCTCATGTTTATATTTTATCTCAGAACACGAACTGAAAACATTTGAATCAAAACCATTTTAAGTATGTTTTGTAAATGATTCATACAATCGCCCAGTTATTTTCCAAGCTGTCATTTCCTGTGGCCGCACCCAATGCTTAGGTAATTTCCTCGTCGTTGCCTTATAAGTGATTCACCAGACAAAGTTTCTGCCAGACGGGATTTTCATTTTTACAACTGAGACATGGGCGATCTTTCTTCCGATGAAGACAACAGCTCACTACAGAGTTGGTAAGTTTGTGTATGGTTTTCTCTTTGAACGATGAAGCAAATGATTATTAATTAAATCATGATAATTCTGATATATATATTTTTTCCCTGACAGGTCATTGGGAGAAATTGAGTTTCCATATCACGACGTGGTGCATGAAATTAATACTCTTATTGAAGAGATCAATGATTTTAGAAGAGAATTGAAAGACATTTACAATGAGTGGAACGAAGTCTTATCACGTCCTCTGATCTCGAAGGAATTAAACCAATGGTGAGACACGTGTGTGTGTGTGTGTGTGTGTGTGTGTGTGTGTGTCTCTCTCTGCCTGTCTTTCTACCTACCTCTCTCTGCTCTTATTGAAGAGGTCAACGATTTATAATGACTGGTCTCTGATCTCGAATGAATTAAACCAATGGTGAGACACACGTGTGTGTGTGTGTCTATGTGTGTGTGTGTGTATGTGTGTGTGTGTGCGTGTGTGTGTGTGTTGCTTTCCCTGTCTGTTTGTATCTCTCTCTGTCTGTCTCTTCATCTATACCCTTGACTTATTATTATTTTTTTTTTCAGCACTATCGCACAATATCAGCTGTTGAAGCAATCTTGTACAACACATGATTTTCTGGAGGTAAATATTTCTGAATTATTATTAATATCACTCTCTCTTTAGAATGTCGTCTTATGTTGGTTGCATCATTAGTTTGGACGTGGTTTTGTCAGTACACTGGAATTCATTTTATTGACCTTGAAAGGATGACAGGCTCCTGGTGTGTTAATTCAGTGGTCAACGAGGCTTACTCATATTACCATGTAATTATCTTTATAAAACCTAATTATTATCCACTTTTTGTTTCAAAACAGAATATGGTGTCTGAGTTTCGAAATCACAAGACATCTGAAGAAGATTGCTGGGAAAGATTATACATTCTCGCAAATGAATATTTAATATTTTCAATATTAATAAATTATATTTGTTTTGTTTACAATTACTTGATTCTGAATTACAAAAAAAGAATCAAGACATGAAGGGAGGGTAGGTGCGCCCCCCCAATGACCCATCACCCCCTCATCCCATCCCTCCCCTCCCCATGTGGGTGTGGGGGGAGGGGTGGGGGGTGGGATGAGGGAGGTGGGGGGGCCCACAGGGGGGAAGAGGGGGGTGGGGCTTGTGTGGGTGGGGCTTGTGTGGGTGGGGCTTCGGTGGGGCTTGTGTGGGTGAGGCTTGTGTGGGTGGGGCTTGTGTGGGCGGGGCTTGTGTGGGAGGGGTTTATGTGGGTGGAGCTTGTGTGGGAGG
>NW_028222432.1:22500-40875 GCF_056783735.1 Eptatretus burgeri | reverse complement strand
AACTCGATGGCCATAAGGCTTCTGAAAGTTGCAGCCAGGATAGTGAATAAGACTCAGAAGGATTGACTCTGTGGTGAGTGTTTGACTGGGCACTGCACTCATCTCAGGTGTGGTTTGTTATTTTCACTCTCAGCCCAACTTATAATCAAAGACTCCTTCATGCTGTTTTATCATTCGTATTGACTTTCTGGTCTCAAGATAGAAGTTGTAAATCTTGTGGGCTCCTGGAGAGCATGTTTTGAACAACGTCCTCATTGTGCACTTCTTTTTTTTGTAGACCATGTCGAGACTCGTATGAGAGCTAACACACAACGCACAGCAAGGGGGGGGGGCATGAGGCAAGAGGGGTGAGAGTCGAAAGGACAAACCAGTGGGGAACAGAGACATTAGGAGATCTGTGAAAGGGAGAGGGATGGGGTGGGGAACACGGGGTATACAAGATAGACATTACAGGGACTTTCAGGAATGAAAGCAGGGAATTTTAAAGAGGTGGGCTTGGCGTGGATTAACGGGGGTACAAAAGATCAAGGATTTGGATGGGAGATGATAAGAGGTGGTGGTGAACAGCTGTTTTGAAGGCCTGGAGGGAAGAATGGGATTCAATAGAGTGAGGGAGTTTATTCCAAAGGAGGGAAAAAAGAGGAATGAAGGAGAGAAGGTGAGCAGTGATTCGTGATTTTGGTAGTTTTACCAGAATGCGGTTGTTGGCGGACCTTGAGCGCCCTGCAGAAATGCGGTGGGGACAAATCGCAGAGAGAACAGGGGGGGCGGGGGGCAAGACTGGAGAGCAGAGGTAGAAGACAGAAAGACCACCGACCTGAGTAGGGAAAGAATACTGGTTCTGGCTCACTTTTCCCCATGTAAATGAATGGGGGATTTTCAGCCATGAAATTTTTCTTTTTTTTCCCCTAAAAAATAAATCCCCTTTTTAGCCCAAGGTATATTTATTTGTCTCCCCTTTTAACCTGGAGCCTGGTGTTGGCTTAGTGGTTAGGGTGGCGGCTTGGGATCCCAGGGTCCTGAGTTCAAATCCCGTTGGCTGCTGAATTAACACCAGGGGGTTGACTCAGCCTGCCATCCTTCCGAGGTCGGCGAAATGAGTGCCAGTGTACTGGTCCCGGTGTATGCCCCGGTTAGAATAGGTGTACCGTATCCCTGTGTGTCGTAAGAGGCGACCAGGGTTGGTGTCAGGAAGGGCATCCGGCCATAAAACATTGCCTCAAGAAAAGCCAAACCCCTGCACAGCAGGGAAAAATGACTGTAAAAACGGTCATTTTTTATTTCCCCTTTTAACCTAGGGGCTCTCTATTCAAATAGCCCATACAACAAGATAAAGATTTGTTAAAGGTGATTCGAAAGAAATATCTGAAACGTCTAAGCCTCGGGGCACTCTTTATCAAATAACCAATGCATATTGTTTAGCTCACTCATTGAACCTATAAACATTTGTTCATTCTCAAATTCCTTCAATAGTTTAATTTTCTTTGCACAATAATCCCCATCTAAAATATTGAAAAACAAAACATTTGAATCTTTATATTTTTTAAGATACCCCTTTTTGTGCCATTACGAAATGATAAACTTCTCTTAATGATCTCATCTGACCACCTCCTGAGTTGCATATCATTTTGATATTGTAGTAAATTATTTTTCCATTGTTCAATTGATAACCATCAAATTTTTCAGTCCATTCAAACATATTTATTATTTTCTTTACATCCTCTAACTTATTGGTTTTTAAATTGATTCGCATATTTGTTTTATTTACCTTTGTTTTAGATATTTTTTCAATAAGACTTATTTGATATTTTTCACATTCATTATGTTTTCCATTTATATACCAAGACTGAGATTTTCTCCACTCTTTAGTTTGACTAATACTTGGTTCGACCATTTATATATTGTGAAAAACGCGGCGGAAGCCCTTAAAAACCCTAACCCATCTTCCCATCGTTAAAACTTGTGTCCATATGGAACACAATCTATTCTATTCACTCTATCATACAATACCCATATGGAACACAATCTATTTTATACACTCTATCATACAATATCCATATGGAACACAATCTATTCCATTATCTAAAATAAATCTCTTATCATCAAAGGCTCCTAATGCCTTTTTATTTACTTCTTCACTATATATCTTATGTTTATAACTTCTTATTGTATTCATTTTCCTATATTCTTCTTTCTTATTCATCAAACAATTATAATAATTTCTAAAAGTTATTGATTTCTTTATTACATATTTCTTTATTCCCTTTAACCTTTTATCAATCTGATCACCATACTTATAAGCATATGCCTTTGCTCTCAATCCAATAAACTCACTCATTACTTTTCCACCCAACTCATCCTTAAACTTACCAATAACCTTTTCATTCTTTTTTGAAAATAACTCACTCTTCTTACTAAAATTACTTGTATCATATACTCCAATGTTTTTCTTCATATCCTTATAAACATCGTCAGTTTTTATATCTAGAATAAAACTATCGGTGTCCATATACAACAATGAAGCATTTTCACCATACTCTTTCTTTAAATCATTATACAAATAATCATACATCAATATCTTTGATAAATCAAGAACTGCTGTTCCAATATAAATTGGTTTATCCATGACAATACTTTCCTTTTTCATATGAATAGCAGAAAAGTTCTCTGAAAAAACCTCTTCTCTCTCAAAACTTGGTTTATTTATCAATCTAGAAGCTTCTTTCCAAGATGTTGCAAATCTAATGTTTTGCCTGTTTCTAACATTCTCCATTGTCTTTCCAAAGACAGCATTATTCATCAATTTATAGAATTCCCCTTCAAATTTTACTTTTGTATTTGTTCTCATATCTGTATTGAATTTAATATACTTTTTCATCCAAGGACTTTGTTTAAATTTTAAAACTCTATGAATTTTAGCTACTCTCAACCCAGCAGATAAATATTGTCTCAAGTTCCTTTGATGCAAAACATATCCCTCTTTATCATAGAATGTTGTTAATAACTTTTCTGTTGATTTGCCTTTAATATTAAAACTTTTATGATAATCACTGAACCATTCTTTCTTTGGGGTTTCTTTCTCACATGCAAAAGGAAGGTCTTTATGCTTATTATGAAGATCACTCGGGTACTTCAAATCAACTTCAAAATAATAACCTTCTTCTTTGCCATTCAATTTCTCTTGAGAAGAAATAACAATATTCATCAAAGCCTTTTCATAATCCTTTTCTTCCACCCACTCTAATTTACCATAAGGCAGAGATTGAGACATTGCCCATCCATACAAATTATTAGCATCAAAGTACATCAAATAATTACTATCTTTTTCACTCTCATAATTTGGAAGATATTTATTATTTGCTTTAGCATATCTTTTTGAACATACTTGTGATATTCCACCTCTCTTAGACTTCTCAATCATCAAAAGCATATCTACATCACTGACTAAATCTATATCTTGTTTTGTCATTTTCAACATTGCACTCCAAGCTAAACCAGGAGCTGTGAAATAGTGGGCAGGATCTAATCCATAACAATTTTTATTATGACAGAGTGATCTAAAAGCTTCAAACACATCAGCTAACAATAAAACATCTGTTTTTAGATACAAATCATGATATTCTCCAAGGTTCTTTATCTTAAATAATTTCCAAATTTCTTGTGCGTGTTTATATTCCTTATCACTTATCTCTTCTTCATAAAGGTTATTATAGAAACTTTCTTTTGAAGGAAGTTGTGTTTCTTTAAATCTCATAAATGAATCCATATAACCATAAGGATAAATTCCCTTACTTGTAAGAATTTTCTCTTTACTTTGAATTTCATTCCTTGTTTCAATTTCCTCTCTAGTTAGAATTCCCTCTTTAATCAGAATTTCATCTATAATCAGAATTTCCTCTTTAGTTAGAATTTCATTCTTTGTTCGAATTTTCTGTATAATTAGAATTTCATCTTCAGTAAGAATTTCTTCATTCATTTCCTCATTAATTAGAATTTCCTCTTTACTTTGAATTCTCTCTTTAATCTGAATTTCCTCTTTAGTTAGAATTTCCTCTTTTGGAAAGAATGAACTAAGATTTGGAAAAGGGCACGTGGAGCTTAGATTTGATGCGAGGCTGGCTAGTGGTGTTCCCATAAACTTGTAAGAATCAAGAAACCTTATACGAGTTATAGGTTTTGTGAATATCATTTTTGTAAATGAAATATACTTTTGACTTGTGTTTGTTATGGCAGAAATATTCCCTGGTGTTTTTGAAAGTTCATTTATAAATAGATGTGTGTCATAGTTGGCGCTGTTGTGAAGAAAGACTGGAATAAAAGAAGGTAATTTATAATTAAGATTACAACAGGAATGAGCGGGACCTCTATATTTACCAGTAAGATGACAATGATCCCTAACTTTAGACTCCTCAATTTCCTCCTCACAAATATGACAGATATTGTTCTTTCTAAATTCTAATTTTTCTTCTATGGTTAATTTCATCGGTTCATTTGTTTCTTTCATTAATTTACTTAGTCTTATACAATCCTTTTCTAATCGTTTTACAAACTCTTGTGAAGCATTTTTTCCACTATACTGTTCAAGTTTATTATACTTTTCTCCAACAGATGATTTGATATAATAACAGAAACCACAAGGAATATGTTTTTGATATTTATTTGTATATGGTTCTTTTGGATTAGGAGAAGCAGTATTTATCTTTTTAAGGATACATTCAAAATCAGCGTATATCACAAATGGGTGCATGATAGATTTATTATAATCTTCAAAAGAAATCTTTTCACCAGGTTTAGGCATTGTAATTACAGCTGATTTATGATTACTACAATATTTTGAATGTTGTTCTAATCGTTCTTTTGTATGAAATGAATTAAGACATCGCTTACAAGGATATATTTTGTTTGCTGTTCTGAATACCTGAGAAGAGATTAATCTTGATAAATTATTGATGTATGTGTAATGTGAATTATTTCCAACACTAAAATATAAAAGATCAATGTGTGTTTCTTCATTTTTATAGTTGTTTGAAATTTTTAATATTTGAACTTTGTTTGTATCCGTTAATCCATATACATTAATAGAAAGATTATTCTTTTTCTCAAATTTAGGAATATCTGTTAGTGGCATTGGGAAATTAAAATCTTTAATGTCCAAGGTATTCTCATATTTCATATATTGTTTTACTCTTTCTGAATTACATTTTGGTGGATGTAAGTGAGCAAGAACAGACCAGAGAAAACATTTATTATCATTATTCTTAATATTAACAACTGCCTTCTTTCGTTTTATTTCTTTTGGTAATTCAATATAAGAAGAAGCTTTAAGAGGGTTTGATTTTTAGAATGTGTACATCTAAAAAGATGATTTTTTAATATTGAATCCACTTCCTACCACTGTATTATCAACATCCTCCTCTTGTCTTGATAGTTCTTCATAAACCCCACTATTCAAAAAATCTTGAAATGATGTTATAAAATGAAGATCTGTCCTCATATAAGGAGTTTGTTCTTCATCTTGTCTTTTCATATTCATTTTCACTCCCATATAAAACTTTAAAGTTTTCATTTCTTTTAATGTTTTTTTAATAAATTTTTCAACATCAGGTTTCACTATTTCAATTGATTCAATTATTGATGATGGACCGGGTTCTCCAAATTGAAAAATCCTTATTTTTATATGCCCTTTAAATGCCCCATCAGTGTTTTCAATATAATAGTCTCCCTTTACTTTAAACTCATTTTTCTTGTGTTTTTGTGATTGAAGATGCCTATTATAACTACTCTTCAAAACATCCTTTGAGCAGGTATCACAATGTTTTCTTTCCAACTCAAGAGGGGATATTTTGTGAAATAGATTAAATGTGTGTTTGTTGGTTCGGAGGTGTTTTCTATAATGTTTATATTCGTGATTACAAACATCGCAGTATGTTGTATTCACCATATTTATATAATAAAACTTTGCTTAAACTAAAAATTTCTTGATGAAAATTTCGTTTATTTTACAGGTGAATCTGTGCTTAAACTAAAATTTTCTTGATGAAAATTTCGTTTATTTTACAGGTGAATCTGTGCTTAAACTAAAATTTTCTTGGTGAAAATTTCGTTTATTTTACAGGTGAATCTGTGCTTAAACTAAAATTTTCTTGATGAAAATTTCGTTTATTTTACAGGTGAATCTGTGCTTAAACTAAAATTTTCTTGATGAAAATTTCGTTTATTTTACAGGTGAATCTGTGCTTAAAACCATTTTATCCTCCAACTTTTTCACTTAATAAATACAATGTTTCAAGACACAAAAGACAAGTTTCAATCAATCTCTTCATTTGTTAAAGATGCTGAGAAATATGTCAAGGATGTAAAATTGAACAAAGATAAATATAACAACTATTGGATAAAAACAATTATGGTGGATATGATGAGTTCTTCAATTTACTTCAGTGGAAGGGCTTTTAGTATACCTGGAAGAACATCAATTAAGGTATCTCTAACAAAAGTTTCTCCTCTCCTTCTGGCAATATATTCAAAACTAGAAAAAGCAATGAAACAAGAAAAGGTATCAAAAAATAAAAACCTTATGGATGAAGCTTTAGAAAGAAAAGATAAGACCATCTGTAATATGCAAGGAGAAATTTGTATTTTTTTCAACAACCCTAAAGATATAAATCCTGATGAAATAAAGGATGTTAATATATCAGGTGAAATGACATTTCGTTCAATTGTAGTTAAGGATCATTTTAAAATTACCTTTAATATAAAAAATGTAGCAGTTGAATCTGTTAATGAAAAAAATGTATATCGATATCGATGGTAATGTTTTTTCTACTAATTAAATGAGCCAATATTCAACTGAAGATTTTGAAGATTATGAGAGTGATTATGATACCGAGAGTTTGCATTCAAACGATAGTTATGACACCGAGAGTTTGTGTTCAAATGATAGTTATGAAAGTATAGATGATTCTGAAAGTATCGAAGATGATATCGAAGATGAATTTCAGTTTAAGTAAAGTTTTACTTTATAAATATGAATAGTTTACTCGATTTTGAGCCTCTTGAATTCCATGATTCTCCATATGACAAATTTGAGAATTGTCCTGCGTGTGAAAGACGGGGATTAAACACAGAGTCAAAAGCCTATAAACAATGTATATTCTGTGATTATCTTCTAATTAATGATAATCAAAAATATAAAAAGGAAAATAATTCTTTTAGATTTACACCAAAAATGAATTACTTTACAAGATTGATTCGAGAAATGAATGTAAAGAACGAGGGTGAGAACACACATTTCCTTACAAGGGAAGAAACTGAACGTATTAGAGAAATGTTCAAAGGATTGTTGTTATATCTTATTCATGGATGTGATTTTCAGGGAAATATCAACACAAGATATTGCATAAATAAAATAATGGATTATCTTGAAATTAAACCTGAACTTAGGATAAAATATAGAATTTCGAAAAAAGCCAAGAATAAATTAAATAACCTGTTTTCCAAATATATAAATGAATGATTTTTTACCTATTTGGGAAAATAAGATAAAATTTGACAACCATAAAAATCTCCCAAATTCATTAAGATGCCTCATAGTTGGTTCAAGTGGATGTGGAAAAACCTGCTTACTTTTAAAGATGCTCCTCACTCCCAACTTTTTAGATTATGATAATTTAATAATTTTCACAAAGTCGAGTTTTCAACCAGAGTATCAACTACTCTCACAAGGTTTTAATGCTGGTCTTCAAAAGAAGATATAATCGGTTTATTTAAACTTCAAAAAAACCTAAATGATTTTAACATTGAAGATATAATACAACTATTTTGTGATACACAGAGATGTAAAAGAAGTCAAAACCGATAACTTGTATTCTGAGTGATAATACGGATGATATACCGTCTCCCCAAGATTTGGATAAATCCAAAAAGAACCTCGTTATCTTTGATGATTGTGTTAATGAGAGAAACCAAACGGTAATGGACAGCTACTACACAAGAGGGAGACATTCTTCTTGTAATTGTATTTATCTTAGTCAATCGTACTTTCAGCTTCCTCGTCGTTCCATCAGAAACAATGCTAATACTTTTATTTTATTCAAGTTAAATTCAATAGATATAAACAATTTTTGGAGAGACAATTGTTCTACATTATGTAGTAAAAAGGAATTTGGGGATTACATGAAACACACGACTGAAAAATATAAATATATTGTTGTGAAACAAGATGAGATATTAAATGATATTTTTCAATAAATAAATGGATGCAAAAGAAAGAGCAAGAAGATTTAGGGAACATCAAGAGTTGGTTTCAAAAGTTGTAAAACAGCAGGAAGACATAAAGAAGAAACGCAGACAGAAACTAACGGGCGAAGAAGCATTTGAAAGAAAACAAGAGAAATTTTTTAAACCACTTTTAAAAACTTCCCAAGGAAAAATGAAAGATGTTTCCACATTTCCCACGGTAGAATATACTCCTAAAAAACTTCAAATGTTAAAAGATTTCAGTCAAATGACGGAGGAAGAATTAGAGCATTTAGGAGAATTAGAATATGATGATGAAGGTTTATTTCAACAACTGGAAGAGATTAATCGACCCCCTGATTATATTGTGAATGCTCTTCAAAACAATGAATATTCAGCGGATTCAAAAACCAAAGCAGGACTCATTCCAACAGAACAATCAGCAATATTTCATCTTGTTCAAGAAAAGGTATTGATATTTAATGATGAATTAAGGTTCTTGGGTTCTGCTCAACCCCCTGTTAAACTAACTCCAAGATTAATGTTTCTTCTCACAAAAGATGGAAGACAAGGTTCAACTGTGAGGGATGAATCAAAGTATATTGATAAACCATTGGATATGGAAAATAATGATGATAGAGTATATATTGATCTGCTGAACACTCTAAATTATAAGGTTATTCTTTCTGGTAAAAGTAGGAAGAATGAGAAGGAGAAACACATTATTCAGGCTTTAAGTATCCTTGGTTCAGGTGTTAGTTTTCTTCCAAATGACCCATCGCAATTAGTTAATAGACTGTTATTGTTGTTAGGCAGTAAGAAGGCTGGAAATAACAATTGTTTTAATGAAGCATCAGCCATTTTAGACCAGTTGATGAACATGAAAATAATTAATAAATATCAATATAAAGACATTTTATCTCATATTAAATAAGATGAGAAGCACAATCCTTAGTTTCAATTTCACAACAAGCGACCACACATCTTCATTCCCATACCCACTACAACTTGACACAACAAAAGAATATGAGGCATCTTTATTGTCCATGGAAACTTATAATACCTTATTTAATATAACCGAGAAAAATGACAAGTTTAGTTATAATCCAGGAAGTGGATACAAAACGATAACAGTCTCACCCGGAGCATATGAGATTTCTCAAATATCTTCCGAAATTGCTCGTCTTATGAAAGAACAGGGTGATGAACCAAAAAATATTGTTATAAACATTCAAAAACATACTTCAAAATCAACGATTAAAGTTAAAAATAACTACAAGGTTGATTTCACAATTGATAATTCATTTAGAGAGTTATTGGGTTTCTCCTCAAAAAAGATTGAAACTAATGGGACGTTTTACAGTGATAATGTCATTCAAATATCCTCAGGAATAAATTCGGTGTTAATTCACTGTGATTTGATTGATGGTGCTTATAATGATGGGAAAAAACAAATACAATATTTTCATTCAGCGCATACTCAACCCCAATTGGTTATAAATTCAATATGGAACCCAAAAATTTGGTTTATCTACCTGTGTCAGGAAAAACCATACACAGAGTAAATTTTAGGATAACCGACCAAGATAATCGTGTGATTTCTTTTAATGGAGAAGTTATATCCATCAGAATTCACCTACGTGAAGTTTTCCAATAAATAAATACGATGGTTATTTTGAGGAAACACGAGTTGGGAAAATATAAAATAATTACAGGGGATGGGATGTTCCTTTCCCCATACTACAAGGGTGAAGGTATGTATCTTGGTAGAGGATACTATAAACCTAAGAGACAAAGGGGTGTTGGACATCAATTTAGAGGAGATGGGATAATTGATACTCTCATGGGTATTGGTTCAACTATTCTTAAACATAAAGATCTAATTGGTTCAACTGCTTCTGCTGTGGGAAATGTAGCAGGTGCCGTAAAGAGTATAAAAGATGCTCAGAAGGAATCTCATAAATTACAAGCAATAAAAGAAATTAAGAAAGGCAAAACTCAGTTGTCCCCCGAAGAACGACAGAAAATAATTCAAATACTTGGATCAGGGTTTCAAAAGTTTTAACATCTTTTTTCCTAAATAAATACAAGTATGGAAGCAATTGATAGTATCTATGATTTGGATGATACTATTATTATCTCAAACTCCACTAAAAAGAAGATTACTTCAAGGTAAATGCAATAACTGGAACAGACTGGAATACGAATGGTACAAAAAGTTTTGAAATAAATAATCAACAAACCTATTTGAATCTCTCCGAAAGTTTCTTGTTGTGTAAATTTAAATTCACTAAGGCTGGGAATAACACAAACGCTACACTTGTAAATGATTTCTTCTGGAAAATGTTTGATAGTGTGCGTTTGTATATTGGAACACAAGAAGTTGAAGCGGTTGATTATGTCTCTGCTGTATCTGAAATGATAAAATTTACACTCTATACATTCAGTGATAGAATGGGAAAGGGGTCTGTCGAAGGTTTTATTCCTGATATGTCAACGGGAACAAACACAGACCCTGGGTATACTCAAAGGAAAGGAATGTATAATGATGATACAAAAGCAGAAAATAGTTTTACTGTGGCAGTTCCTCTTAAAGGTATATTTGGATTTTGTGATCATGATAAAGTTCTGTATGGCCTTAAAATTAGATTTC
This sequence comes from Eptatretus burgeri, assembly GCF_056783735.1. Taxonomy (NCBI): domain Eukaryota; kingdom Metazoa; phylum Chordata; class Myxini; order Myxiniformes; family Myxinidae; genus Eptatretus; species Eptatretus burgeri. Next base: position 29,987 of record NW_028222432.1, on the reverse strand, counting down.
AACTACAAAGGAATGATAATGAAAATCGATTGCTTTTTGGTGTTGGTAGTGCTTTTGGTGATCAGAATAAATTTGTAATTGAGGAAATGAGTTGGTATATCAGTGAATATACTCCTAATCTTAAAACAGAAGAGATGTTGAATCGAAGACTTAACTCAAAGAAACCACTCAGTGTATCATACCTCAAAAGAAGATGTCAACACGTTAAACTCAATCAAACAACTTACACGTGGAATTTGGGTGTTCTGGAAGGAAAGCCACGATATCTGTGGATCATTTTTAAAAAGCCAGATGGTGATACTGCGACTGATAAGAATAATGCATTGAGTGATAATGCTAAGGTGAAACAACTTCGCGTTTCTCTAGATGGAACATTTTACCCACGAGATAGATTGGAAATTAATTGGGAAAAAAATGATTTTGCTGAAGCATACAAGTCTTACCAAAAGGTGTGTGAAAGTAATGGAAATAAAGAACCTATTTTGGATATGACAGCATTTAAAAGTTTGTATACAATCTATGCGTTTGACCTGAGCGCTCAAAAGGAAACTATAAAGTCTAATCGAGTGGATACTTCCCTATACATTGAAAGAGGAGAGAGTGAAGAAGTTGATACATATTGTTTGCTTTTGGAAGAAACAGAATTGCAGATTAATACAGATAATGGTGTGATGATTAGTCTCACATAATTTTTTGTTAAATAAATGAGTGGCAAAGTACCAACTGGGGTATATGTTAATCAAATCAATCTTCATAAACTATCATCTTGTGTTCAAAATCAAAAGCCTTGTACGATTAACGTTAATACAATTCAGAGAAAAGGAGCAGTAAGAATTGATGTTTTTCTCACAAGAGAACAGGTTAAAATCTTGAATGACACTGGCTCACTTAAAATTAAAATGACAAAACCAATGTTGAAAAAATATTCAATAAGAGAGACGAGTGGAGGATTTCTCCCATTTCTAATTCCTTTATTTGCTGGTTTAAGTGCGGTTGGAGCATTGACGGGTGGTATTTCAACAGCGGTGAAAACTGCCAACGAAAGGAAGGCTCAACTCCAGGCTCAAAAAGAATTGGAAAGACATAACAAAGAGTTGGAGAAACAAATTAGTGGAAGTGGTGTAATTGTAGATTTTGCTGAAAAACTTGAAGGTCTGCCTGATAAAGCGAGATTGTTAGTTGGAGATATGCTTTCTTCTATAGCACAAGCAGGTGTAAAATTAACGAAAAGAGGTAATGGATTATATCTTTCTAATAAATAAATGAGCATTGATGAGTGGTTGAAAAAATTTGGAAAGAATACAACATCAAATTTACAACTTGTCAAATATTGTAAGAAATTAAAAATTCATAATGTGGTTATTTGTATGAGAGATGAATTAACAAATGTGCCGAAACATACAAAGAATATTATTATGAACTTAGAAGATAATAATGGGAACGGTTCTCATTGGGTTTGTATTTTTAATAGTCAAGACAAATATTATTTTGATAGTTTTGGTCTTCCACCACCTGTTGAAGTCATAAAATTCTTACAGAATGGTGTTTATCAAACATTTCAAGTCCAAGAATTAAATTCCAAGTGTTGTGGCCAATTATGCCTATATGTGTTATTTCAACTCAACAAAAATAAAAAATTTTATGATATTATTTTTAATCTAATATAAATGACTTATGTTGGTAAAGATGGTTCTATCTTTGGTTTATCTCAAGAACTGGATATTGATTTATCAAATTATTACACAAAGGCACAGGCTGAACGACATAAATATAATATAACCAAAAATATTAACATGAAAAATGCTTATAAATTAAAAAATTATCCAAGCCCGACTGACGCGAATGACTTGGTGAGATTAAGCGATTTATCACAATATATATCCTTAAATAAAACGGCTGTGTATTCCAAAGATACAGAAGTGTTGATATTATCTCCAGGTCATACAGAATTCACAGTTCGAATTAAAATAAATTTTTATAAAGAAGGGCGTATCGTTTGTATGAGAATAGAACAATGGGGATATGATATGAATGACTTAGGGTATAATTGGTCATTTAAAATTAACCTCGAAGACCTGGAACAATTAAATCAGTCTCGTAAGGAAGAATATTATCCACTTGGTATCGAGAATGAGTTTTGTGGGGCTACGATTAGTAAACAACAAATAAAAGAATTTAATAAGGGTAAATATAATAATGGTTTTGCCCTTGTTTATCTCATGAAAACAGAAAAAACAGGATTATATATAATAAGTAAGGAAATACAAAATGATTTAACTATGGGAAGATGGGGAGGTGTTTCGTGCCATAATATTATTCTAACATATATTTCTAATACATAAATGACAGCAAGAAGGCTTCAAGAAAATTATCATTTCTGTGTCCAAGCATACCTTCAAGAAAAGGGTATTCGGTATTTTAATAAATATGTTCTACAACATAAGAATGAGGTATTTTCAATAAAAGATTGGCATTATGCTGATGTTGATAAACCGACAACTTTAGATTTAATTAGAATGTTAAATAATGAAAAAATTATAAAGTTAAGAAAAGGTAAGGCTCTTTTAGAAATTCAAAAGAAATTTTATTGGTTTCCTGTTGTAAAAAAAATTATTTTGGATACAGGAATAACAAGAAATCCTGATGAATATATGTATAATATTCTATGGGGTGTAAGCGATTCAAGGATAGTAAGGGATGAGGAAGGAGTTGAAGAAGAGAGGGAAGAGGAGGAAAAGGAGAAGAGGGAGAAGAAAGAGAAGGAGGAAAAAGAGAAGAGAGAGAAGGAGGAGAGGGAGAAGAGAGAGAGGGAGGAAAGAGAGAAGAGAGAGAGGGAGGAGAGAGAGAAGAGAGAGAGGGAGGAGAGGGAGAAGAAAGAGAAGGAGAGGGAGGAGAGGGAGAAGAAAGAGAAGGAGGAAAAAGAGAAGAGAGAGAAGGAGGAGAGGGAGGAAAGAGCGAGACAAAATAAATATCAAAATATGGAAACCAGTGAGATTAAAAAAAGATTAAGGGTATTACAGAAAATAACTCAACCCACCGAGGAGGAAAAGAAAGAATTGACAAGTCTATTTGCAATACTTTCGGCAAGACTATTGGCATCGACAAGATATGGATTTTAATTCAAGTTTTTCATTTTTTTTTCTTAAATAAATGGAGGAGAGAGTGAAGGCATTTCTAAGGATTCTTTATGTTTTAAAAATCAAGATTCAAATGTGCATGTTGGAAACTAAAAAGGTTTTTGCACTCTGCAGGAATTTTTCTCATAAATAAATGAGTTATTGTCTCAAATGTAAAAAGAAAACTAATACTAAAAATATTTCATATATTAAAAGTAAAAATAACAGGGTTATACAAAAAGGTATATGTTCGGTGTGTGGTTCAAAAAAAAAATCAATTTATCTCCCAACACAAACTAGGAGGAGATATCCAAAAGTTTTTATCAGGAAGTAAATTTACAACTACTGGAATACCAGGGGAATTACATCTTCCAGGGTATTCTTTCTGTGGCCCAGGCACAAACTTGGATAAAAGATTAGATGAGGCAGACAATCCTAAATCCTGGAGTAAGCCTATCAATAGAGTTGATGAAGTGTGCATGAGACACGATATTGATTATGGGAATACCACAACGTTGGAAGAAAAGCATGAAGCCGATAGACAAATGTTGTATAATTTGTCTCTGATACAAAATCCAACCTTGAGAGAAAAAGTTGATCGGTTCATTGTGAAGAAGATGATCAGTGCTAAATTGAAACTTGGACTTGGAAATTCAAAAACTTATAGGCTCTAATGATGCCATTAAGACTGAAGAGCAATTAGCTGATGAATTACATAAACCAATATTCACAAAGTTTCAGAGAAGGAAAGTTTATTCCAAGGAAGTAGATTATATCTGGTCTGCTGATTTGATTGAACTCAATAATGATAAGGGGTACAAGTATGCTTTAACCGTTATTGATTTGAGGAGTAGATATGCGTGGGTTGTACCATTAAAAAACAAAACAGGTAATACTCTTATGTTAGCCTTCCAACAGATATTTAATAAAAGTAAGAGAAAACCTAAAAAATTGTGGACTGATGAGGGTAGGGAGTTTTATAACAAGACATTTATGAATTTTCTAAAAAATAACAGTATTACATTATACAGTACCTTTAATGAAGGGAAGGCAGTTGTTGTTGAACGTTTTAATCGTACCTTAAAAGAGAGACTATATAAAAAATTCACACAACTCGGTTCACAACAATGGTCATCTTTTATTCAAGATATTGTGGATAAGTACAATGACACGATTCACACGTCAACAAATATGAAGCCATCAGAAACATTTACAAAATTAAAATATGAAAAAGAGATTAATGTCAGAAAACCTAAGTTCAAAGTTGGTGATATCGTAAGAATATATAGGTGGAAATCTCATTTTGAAAAAGGTTATACGAAAAGATGGACCAACGAGCTTTTTAAAATTGTTGATGTAATAGATACGGTTCCTTGGACTTATAAGATATATGATTTGGAAGGGGAAGAGATTTTAGGTTCATTTTATTCACAGGAATTACAAAAGACAAAGATAAATTGAAATTTTTTGACTCCGCCCCTTTTTGGCTCCACCCACACAAGCCCCCGCCCACACAAGCCCCGCCCACACAAATCCCACACAAACCCCACCACACACCCCCACAAGCTCCAATAAATTGAAATTTTTGTCTCCGCCCCTTTTTGTCTCCGCCCACACACGCCCCTCCCACCGGAGCCCCGCCCACACAAACCCCACACAAGCTCCACACAACCTCCACACAAAAACTCCACACAAGCTCCACACACACAAACCCCACACAAGCTCCACCCATATTCATCATATTCACATAATTAGTGATTAGTTAATTAGTTCCCCACACACACAACATGTTTATTTAATTAAAAAATTATCCACCCATCCACACAAGCTCCACTCATCCACCCATCCCCCCATCTCTCCACCCATCCATTTATCCACATAAGCCTCATCCACATTCACCCCTCCCACACAAGCTCCACCCACATAAACCCCTGCCCATATAAACCCTGCCCACATAAACCCCTCCCACATAAGCCCTACCTACACAAGCTCCACACAAAAACTCTACACACATAAACCCCTCCCACACAAGCTCCACCCACATAAACCCCCGCCCACACAAGCCCCACCCACACAAGCCCCACCCACACACACCCCGCCCACACAAGCCCCTCCCACACACACCCCACCCACACAAGCCCCCACCGAAGCCCCGCCCACACAAGCCCCGCCCACACAAGCCCCACCCCCCCTCATCCCCCTGTGCGCCCCACCTTTGACCCACCACCTCCCTCATCCCACCCCCACCCTTCCCCACACACACACATGGGGAGGAGGGATGGGATGAGGGGGTGATGGGTCATTGGGGAGCGCACCTACCCCCCCCTCCCCCCCCCCAACCCCCCCTTTACATCTCTTTTATTCTTTTCTTGTAATTCAGAATCAAGTAATTGTAAACAAAACAAATATAATTTATTAATATTGAAAATATTAAATATTCATTTGCGAGAATGTACAATCTTTCCCAGCAATCTTCTTCAGATGCCTTGTGATTTCGAAACTCAGACACCATATTCTGTTTTGAAACAAAAAGTGGATAATAATTAGGTTCTATAAAGATAATTACATGGTAATATGAATAAGCCTCGTTGACCACTGAATTAACACACCAGGAGCCTGTCATCCTTTCAAGGTCAATAAAATGAATTCCAGTGTACTGACAAAACCACGTCCAAACTAATGATGCAACCAACATAAGGCGACATTCTAAAGAGAGAGTGATATTAATAATAATTCAGAAATATTTACCTCCAGAAAATCATGTGTTGTACGAGTGATATTAATAATAATTCAGAAATATTTACCTCCAGAAAATCATGTGTTGTACAAGATTGCTTCAACAGCTGATGTTGTGCGATAGTGCTGAAAAAAAAAAATAAGTCAAGGGTATAGATGAAGAGACAGACAGGGAAAGCAACACACACACACACACACACACGCACACACACACATACACACACACATAGACACACACACACACACACGTGCCTCACCATTGGTTTAATTCATTCGAGATCAGAGACCAGTCATTATAAATCATTGGCCTCTTCAATAAGAGCAGAGAGAGGTAGGTAGAAAGACAGACAGAGAGAGAGGCACACACACACGTGTCTCACCATTGGTTTAATTCCTTCGAGATGAGAGGACGTGATAAGACTTCATGCCACTCATTGAAAATGTCTTTCAATTCTCTTCTAAAATCATTGATCTCTTCAATAAGAGTATTAATTTCATGAACCACGTCGTGATATGTGAACTCAATTTCTTCCAATGCCCTGTCAGGGAAAAAATATATATATATCAGAATTATCATGATTTAATTAATAATCATTTGCTTCATCGTTCAAAGAGAAAAGCATACACAAACTTACCAACTCTGTAGTGGGCTGTTGGCTTCATCGGAAGAAATATCGTCCATGCCTCAGTTGTAAAAATGAAATCCCGTCTGGCAGAAACTTTGTCTGGCGAACCGCTTATAAAGCAACGATGAGGAAATTGCTTAATCATTGGGTGTGGGCACAGGAAATGACAAGCTTCTCTTAATGATCTCATCTGGCCACCGCCCGAGTTGCAAATCGTTTTTGGACATAAACCACGCCATAAAAGTTTTGATTCAAATGTTTTCAGTTCGTGTTCTGAGATAAAATATAAACACGAGACCTTGTCTCACAGAATAGTTCCTATTTTTTCACAGCATGACAGTCCAAAACCACTTCCTCATTCACACAGCACGGCCGTGTCAAAAAAACACTTCCTCATTTTCACGGCATGAACTGAAAACATTTGAAACAAAACTTTTTTCTGGCATGGTTTATGTACAAAAATGATTTGCAACTCAGGAGGTGGTCAGATGAGATCATTAAGAGAAGTTTATCATTTCGTAATGGCACAAAAGGGGTATCTTAAAAAATATAAAGATTCAAATGTTTTGTTTTTCAATATTTTAGATGGGGATTATTGTGCAAAGAAAATTAAACTATTGAAGGAATTTGAGAATGAACAAATGTTTATAGGTTCAATGAGTGAGCTAAACAATATGCATTGGTTATTTGATAAAGAGTGCCCCGAGGCTTAGACGTTTCAGATATTTCTTTCGAATCACCTTTAACAAATCTTTATCTTGTTGTATGGGCTATTTGAATAGAGAGCCCCTAGGTTAAAAGGGGGAAATAAAAAAATGACCGTTTTTACAGTCATTTTTCCCTGCTGTGCAGGGGTTTGGCTTTTTCTTGAGGCAATGTTTTATGGCCGGATGCCCTTCCTGACACCAACCCTGGTCGCCTCTTACGACACACAGGGATACGGTACACCTATTCTAACCGGGGCATACACCGGGACCAGTACACTGGCACTCATTTCGCCGACCTCGGA
>NW_028222432.1:2500-17500 GCF_056783735.1 Eptatretus burgeri | reverse complement strand
TTTCCTATATTCTTCTTTCTTATTCATCAAACAATTATAATAATTTCTAAAAGTTATTGATTTCTTTATTACATATTTCTTTATTCCCTTTAACCTCTTATCAATCTGTTCACCATACTTATAAGCATATGCCTTTGCTCTCAATCCAATAAACTCACTCATTACTTTTCCACCCAACTCATCCTTAAACTTACCAATAACCTTTTCATTCTTTTTGGAAAATAACTCACTCTTCTTGCTGAAATTACTTGTATCATATACTCCAATATTTTTCTTCATATCTTCATAAACATCATCAGTTTTTATATCTAGGATAAAACTATCAGTATCCATATACAACAATGAAACATTTTCACCATACTCTTTCTTTAAGTCATTATACAAATAATCATACATCAATATCTTTGATAAATCAAGAACTGCTGTTCCAATATAAATTGGTTTATCCATTACAATACTTTCCTTTTTCATATGAATTGCAGAAAAGTTCTCTGAAAAAACCTCTTCTCTCTCAAAACTTGGTTTATTTATCAATCTCGAAGCTTCTTTCCAAGATGTTGCGAATCTAATGTTTTGCCTGTTTCTAACATTTTCCATAGTCTTTCCAAATACAGCATTATTCATTAATTTATAAAAGTCCCCTTCAAATTTTACTTTGGTATTTGCTCTCATATCTGTATTGAATTGAATATACTTTTTCACCCAAGGACTTTGTTTAAATTTTAAAACTCTATGAATTTTAGCTACTCTCAATCCTTCTCTCAAAAACTGTTTTAAGCTTCTCTGATGTAAAACATATCCCTCTTTATCATAGAATGTTGTTAATAACTTTTCTGTTGATTTGCCTTTAATATTAAAACTTTTATGATAATCACTTAACCATTCTTTCTTTGGAGTTTCTTTCTCACATGCAAAAGGAAGATCTTTATGCTTATTATGAAGATCACTCGGGTACCTCAAATCAACTTCAAAATAATAACCTTCTTCTTCGTCATTCAATTCCTCTTGAGAAGAAATAACAATATTCATCAAAGCCTTTTCATAATCCTTTTCTTCCACCCACTCTAATTTACCATAAGGCAGAGATTGAGACATTGCCCATCCATACAAATTATTAGCATCAAAATACATCAAATAATTACTATCTTTTTCACTATTATAATTTGGAAGATATTTATTATTTGCTTTAGCATATCTTTTTGAACATACTTGTGATATTCCACCTCTCTTGGACTTCTCAATCATCAAAAGCATATCAACATCACTGATTAAATCTATATCTTGTTTTGTCATTTTCAACATTGCACTCCAAGCTAAACCAGGAGCTGTGAAATAGTGGGCAGGGTCTAATCCATAACAATTTTTATTATGACAGAGTGTTCTAAAAGCCTCAAACACATCAGCTAACAATAAAACATCTGTTTTTAGATATAAATCATGATATTCTCCAAGGTTCTTTATCTTAAATATTTTCCATATTTCTTGTGCGTGTTTATATTCCTTATCACTTATCTCTTCTTCATAAAGGTTATTATAGAAACTTTCTTTTGAAGGAAGTTGTGTTTCTTTAAATCTCATAAATGAATCCATATAATCATAAGGATAAATTCCCTTACTTGTAAGAATTTTCTCTTTACTTTGAATTTCATTCCTTGTTTGAATTTCCTCTCTCGTAAGAATTCCTTCTTTAATCAGAATTTCATCTTTAATCTGAATTTCCTCTTTAGTTCGAATTTTCTTTATAATTAGAATTTCATCTTCAGTTAGAATTTCCTCTTTACTTTGAATTCTCTCTTTAATCTGAATTTCCTCTTTAGTGAGAATTTCCTCTTTTGGAAAGAATGAATTAAGATTTGGAAAAGAGTCCGTGGAGCTTAGATTTGATGCGAGGTAGGCTAGTGGTGTTCCCATAAACTTGTAAGAATCTAAAAACCTAATACGAGTTATAGGTTTTGTGAATATCATTTTTGAAAATGAAATATACTTTTGACTTGTGTTTGTTATAGCAGAAATATTCCCTGGTGTTTTTGAAAGTTCATTTATAAATAGATGTGTATCATAGTTGGCGCTGTTGTGAAGAAAGACTGGAATAAAAGAAGGTAATTTATAATTAAGATTACAACAGGAATGAGCGGGACCTCTATATTTACCAGTAAGATGACAATGGTCTCTAACTTTAAACTCCTTAATTTCCCCCTCACAAATATGACAGATATTGTTCATTCTAAATTCTAATTTTTCTTCTTTGGTTAATTTCATCGGTTCATTTGTTTCTTTCATTAATTTAGTGAGTCTTATACAATCCTTTTCTAATCGTTTTACAAACTCTTGTGAAGCATTTTTTCCACGATAATGTTCAAGTTTGTTATACTTTTCTCCAACAGATGATTTGATATAATAACAAAAACCACAAGGAATATGTTTTTGATATTTATTTGTATATGGTTCTTTTGGATTAGGAGAAGCAGTATTTATCTTTTAAGGATACATTCAAAATCAGCGTATATCACAAATGGGTGCATGATAGATTTATTATAATCTTCAAAATAAATCTTTTCACCAGGTTTAGGCATTGTAATTACAGCTGATTTATGATTACTACAATATTTTGAATGTTGTTCTAATCGTTCTTTTGTATGAAATGAATTAAGACATCGCTTACAAGGATATATTTTGTTTGCTGTTCTGAATACCTGAGAAGAGATTAATCTTGATAAATTATTGATGTATGTGTAATGTGAATTCTTTCCAACACTAAAATATAAAAGGTCAATGTGTGTTTCTTCATTTTTATAGTTGTTTGAAATTTTTAATATTTGAACTTTGTTTGTATCCGTTAATCCATATACATTAATAGAAAGATTATTCTTTTTCTCAAATTTAGGAATATCTGTTAGTGGCATTGGGAATTTAAAATCTTTAATGTCCAAGGTATTCTCATATTTCATATATTGTTTTACTCTTTCTGAATTACATTTTGGTGGATGTAAGTGAGCAAGAACAGACCAGAGAAAACATTTATTATCATTGTTCTTAATATTAACAACTGCCTTCTTTAGTTTTATTTCTTTTGGTAATTCAATATAAGAAGAAGCTTTAAGAGGGTTTGATTTTAGAATGTGTATATCTAAAAGATGATTTTTTAATATTGAATCCACTTCCTACCACTGTATTATCAACATCCTCCTCTTGTCTTGATAGTTCTTCATAAACCCCACTATTCAAAAAATCTTGAAATGATGTTATAAAATGAAGATCTGTTCTCATATAAGGAGTTTGTTCTTCATCTTGTCTTTTCATATTCATTTTCACTCCCATATAAAACTTTAAAGTTTTTATTTCTTTTAATGTCTTTTTAATAAATTTTTCAACATCGGGTTTTACTATTTCAATTGATTCAGCTATTGATGATGGACCGGGTTCTCCAAATTGAAAAATCCTTATTTTTATATGCCCTTTAAATGCCTCATCAGTGTTTTTAATATAATAGTCTCCCTTTACTTTAAACTCATTTTTCTTGTGTTTTTGTGATTGAAGATGTTGATTATAACTACTCTTCAAAACATCCTTTGAACAGATATCACAATGTTTTCTTTCCAACTCAAGAGGAGATATTTGATGAAATAGATTAAATGTGTGTTTGTTGGTTCGGAGGTGTTTTCTATAATGTTTATATTCGTGATTACAAACATCGCAGTACGTTGTATTCACCATATTTATAGAATAAAACTTTGCTTGAACTAAAATTTTCTTGATGAAAATTTCGTTTAATTTATAGGTGAATCTGTGCTTAAAAACATTTTATCCTCCAACTTTTTCACTTAATAAATACAATGTTTCAAGACACAAAAGACAAGTTTCAATCAATCTCTTCATCTGTTAAAGATACTGAGAAATATGTCAAGGATGTAAAATTGAACAAAGATAAATATAACAACTATTGGATAAAAACTATTATGGTAAATAATATGAGTTCTTCAATTTCCTTCAGTGGAAGGGCTTTTAGTATACCTGGTAGAACATCAATTAAAGTATCTCTAACAAAAGTTTCTCCTCTCCTTCTAGTAATATATTCAAAACTAGAAAAAGCAATGAAACAAGAAAAAGTATCAAAGAACAAAAACCTTATGGATGAAGCTTTAGAAAGAAAAGATAAGACCATCTGTAATATGCAAGGAGAAATTTGTATTTTTTTCAACAACCCTAAAGATGTAAATCTTGATGAAATAAAGGATGTTAATATATCAGGTGAAATGACATTTCGTTCAATAGTAGTTAACGATAATTTTAAAATTACCTTTAATATAAAAAATGTTGTCGTTGAATCTGATAATGAAAAAAAGTATATCGATATCGATGGTAATATACAACTGAAAGTATAGATGAATTTCAGTTTAAGTAAAGTTTTACTTTATAAATATGCTAGACTTTCCTGATTCTCCATATGACAAATTTGAGAATTGTCCTGCGTGTGAAAGACGGGGATTAAACACAGAGTCAAAAGCCTATAAACAATGTATATTCTGTGATTATCTTCTAATTAATGATAATAAAAAATATAAAAAGGAAAATAATTCTTTTAGATTTACACCAAAAATGAATTACTTTACAAGATTGATTAGAGAAATGAATGTAAAGTATGAGGATGATAACACACCTTTCCTTACAAGGGAAGAAACTGAACGTATAAGAGAAATGTTCAAAGGATTGTTGTTGTATATTATTCATGGATGTAATTTTCAGGGAAATATCAACACAAGATATTGTATAAATAAAATAATGGATTATCTTGAAATTAAACCTGAACTTAGGATAAAATATAGAGTTTCTAAAAAGCCAATAATAAATTAAATAACCTGTTTTTCAAATATATAAATGAATGATTTTTTACCTATTTGGGAAAATAAGATAAAATTTAACAACCATAAAAATCTCCCAAATTCATTAAGATGTCTCATAGTTGGTTCAAGTGGATGTGGAAAAACCTGCTTACTTTTAAAAATGCTCCTCACTCCCAACTTTTTAGATTATGATAATTTAATAATTTTCACAAAGTCGAGTTTTCAACCAGAGTATCAACTACTCTCACAAGGTTTTAATGCTGGTCTTCAAAAAGAAGATATAATAGGTTTATTTAAACGTCAAAAAACCTAAATGATTATAACATTGAAGATATAATTCAACTATTTTGTGATACACAGAGATGTAAAAAGAAATCAAATCTTATAACTTGTATTCTTAGTGATAATACGGATGATATACCGTCTCCCAAGATTTGGATAAATCAAAAAAGAACCTCGTTATCTTTGATGATTGTGTTAATGAGAGAAACCAAACGGTAATGGACAGCTACTACACAAGAGGGAGACATTCTTCTTGTAATTGTATTTATCTTAGTCAATCGTACTTTCAACTTCCTCGTCGTTCCATCAGAAACAATGCTAATACTTTTATTTTATTCAAGTTAAATTCAATAGATATCAATAATTTTTGGAGAGATAATTGTTCTACATTATGTAGTAAAAAGAAATTTGAGGATTATATGAAGCACACGACTGAAAAATATAAATATATTGTTGTGAAACAAGATGAGATATTAAGGGATATATTTTTTGTTTTATAAACAATTACATATATAAATGACAACTATTATTATAAATCTTGTGGGTAAATCTGCTTCTGGAAAAAACTTTCATAAATCAAGGTTCTTGTGTAGTACAAATGAGAATATTGTAAATTTACTTAAAAACACCCCGTGATACGCATTGTATCAACAACAACTAGAGCAATAAGACCTGGAGAAGTAAAAGGTGAAGATTATCACTATATTTCAGTGGAGGAACATATGCGATTGAGGAATGAAGGACAAATATTTGAGGAGGTTTCTCTTGGTACAACAAAATATTCACATTGTAAGAGTGAGTTAAAGAAACTAAAATCTGGTGGTGTTGGGATATTAGAAACTAATCCAGAAGGAACGAGACAAATTATTAAATATCTGAGCGGAGTGAAGATTTTATCATTCGGTTTTGATGTTGATGAAGAAACTCAACACAAACGTATGAAAAGCAGAGATGCAAGGATTAGTGAAGAAGAAATTACAACTCGCATTAATGTTAATAAAGAATTTGATGAAATATTTAAAGAAAAGGATTTATTTGAACACATCTACTTGAATGATGAAGAAAAGGAAAATTTCCCTGTTGATCTTTACAATTCATTAAATGATATTTTACAATAAATAAATGGATACAAAAGAAAGAGCAAGAAGATTTAAGGAACATCAAGAGTTGGTTTCAAAAGTTGTAAAACAACAGGAAGACATAAAGAAGAAACGCAGACAGAAACTAACGGGCGAAGAAGCATTTGAAAAAAACAAGAGAAATTTTTTAAACCACTTTTAAAGACTTCCCAAGAAAAATGAAAGATGTTTCCACAGTTCCCACAGTAGAATATACTCCTAGAAAGCTTCAAATGTTAAAAGATTTCAGTCAAATGACGGAGGAAGAATTAGAGCATTTAGGAGAATTAGAATATGATGATGAAGGTTTATTTCAACAACTGGAAGAGATTAATCAACCCCCTGATTATATTGTGAATGCTGTTCAAAACAATGAATATTCAGCGGATTCAAAAACCAAAGCAGGACTCATTCCAACAGAACAACCAGCAATATTTCATCTTGTTCAAGAAAAGGTATTGATATTTAATGATGAATTAAGGTTCTTAAGTTCTGCTCAACCCCCTGTTAAACTAACTCCGAGATTAATGTTTCTTCTCACAAAAGATGGAAGACAAGGTTCAACTGTGAGGGATGAATCAAAGTATATTGATAAACCATTGGATATGGAAAATAATGATGATAGAGTATATATTGATTTGCTGAACACTCTAAATTATAAGGTTATTCTTTCTGGTAAAAGTAGGAAGAATGAGAAGGAGAAACACATTATTCAGGCTTTAAGTATCCTTGGTTCAGGTATTAGTTTTCTTCCAAATGACCCATCGCAATTAGTTAATAGACTGTTATTGTTGTTCGGCAGTAAGAAGGCTGGAAATAACAATTGTTTTAATGAAGCATCAGCCATTTTAGACCAGTTGATGAACATGAAAATAATTAATAAATCTCAATATAAAGACATTTTAACTCATATTAAATAAGATGAGAAGCACAATCCTGAGTTTTAATTTCACAACAAGCGACCACACATCTTCATTCCCATACCCACTACAACTTGACACAACAAAAGAATATGAGGCATCTTTATTGTCCATGGAGACTTATAATACCTTATTTAATATAACCGAGAAAAATGACAAGTTTAGTTATAATCCGGGAAGTGGATACAAAACGATAACAGTCTCACCCGGAGCATACGAGATTTCTCAAATATCTTCCGAAATTGCTCGTCTTATGAAAGAACAGGGTGATGAACCAAAAAATATTGTTATAAACATTCAAAAACATACTTCAAAATCAACGATTAAAGTTAAAAATAACTACAAGGTTGATTTCACAATTGATAATTCATTTAGAGAGTTATTAGGTTTCTCCTCAAAAAAGATTGAAACTAATGGGACGTTTTACAGTGATAATGTCATTCAAATATCCTCAGGAATAAATTCGGTGTTAATTCACTGTGATTTGATTGATGGTGCTTATAATGATGGATTAAAAACAAATACAATATTTTCATTCAGCGCATACTCAACCCCAATTGGTTATAAATTCAATATGGAGCCTAAAAATTTGGTTTATCTACCTGTGTCAGGAAAAACCATACACAGAGTAAATTTTAGGATAACCGACCAAGATAATCGTGGTGATTTCTTTTAATGGAGAAGTTATATCCATCAGAATTCACCTACGTGAAGTTTTTCAATAAATAAATACGATGGTTATTGTGAGGAAGCACGAGTTGGGAAAATATAAAATAATTACAGGGGATGGGATGTTCCTTTCCCGTACTACAAGGGTGAAGGTATGTATCTTGGTAGAGGATACTATAAACCTAAGAGACAAAGGGGTGTTGGACATCAATTTAGAGGAGATGGGATAATTGATACTCTCATGGGTATTGGTTCAACTATTCTTAAACATAAAGACCTAATTGGTTCAACTGCTTCTGCTGTGGGAAATGTAGCAGGTGCTGTAAAGAGTATAAAAGATGCTCAGAAAGAATCTCATAAATTACAAGCAATAAAAGAAATTAAGAAAGATAAAAGTCAGTTGTCCCCCAAGAACGACAGAAAATAATTCAAATACTTGGATCAGGGTTTCAAAAGTTTTAACATCTTTTTCCTAAATAAATACAAGTATGGAAGCAATTGATAGTATCTATGATTTGGATGATACTATTATTATCTCAAACTCCACTAAAAAAGAAGATTACTTCAAGGTAAATGCAATAACTGGAACAGACTGGAATACAAATGGTACAAAAAGTTTTGAAATAAATAATCAACAAACCTATTTGAATCTCTCCGAAAGTTTCTTGTTGTGTAAATTTAAATTCACTAAGGCTGGGAATAACACAAACGCTACACTTGTAAATGATTTCTTCTGGAAAATGTTTGATAGTGTGCGATTGTATATTGGAACACAAGAAGTTGAAGCGGTTGATTATGTCTCTGCTGTATCTGAAATGATGAAATTTACACTCTATACATTCAGTGATAGAATGGGAAAGGGGTCTGTCGAAGGTTTTATTCCTGATATGTCAACGGGAACAAACACAGACCCTGGATATATTCAAAGGAAAGGAATGTATAATGATGATACAAAAGCAGAAAATAGTTTTACTGTGGCAGTTCCTCTTAAAGGTATATTTGGATTTTGTGATTATGATAAAGTTCTGTATGGTCTTAAAATTAGATTTCAACTACAAAGGAATGATAATGAAAATAGATTGCTTTTTGGTGTTGGTAATGCTTTTGGTGATCAGAATAAATTTGTAATTGAGGAGATGAGTTGGTATATCAGTGAATATACTCCTAATCTTAAAACAGAAGAGATGTTGAATCGAAGACTTAACTCAAAAAACCACTCAGTGTATCATACCTCAAAAGAAGATGTCAACACGTTAAACTCAATCAAACTACTTACACGTGGAATTTGGGTGTTCTGGAAGGAAAGCCACGATATCTGTGGATGATTTTTAAAAAGCCAGATGGTGATACTGCGACTGATAAGAATAATGCATTGAGTGATAATGCTAAGGTGAAACAACTTCGCGTTTCTCTAGATGGAACATTTTATCCACGAGATAGATTGGAAATTAATTGGGAAAAAATGATTTTGCTGAAGCATACAAGTCTTACCAAAAGGTGTGTGAAAGTAATGGAAATAAAGAACCTATTTTGGATATGACAGCATTTAAAAGTTTGTATACAATCTATACGTTTGACCTAAGCGCTCAAAAAGAAACTATAAAGTCTAATCGAGTGGATACTTCCCTATACATTGAAAGAGGAGAGAGTGAAGAAGTTGATACATATTGTTTGCTTTTGGAAGAAACAGAATTGCAGATTAATACAGATAATGGTGTGATGATTAGTCTCACATAATTTTTTGTTAAATAAATGAGTGGCAAAGTACCAACTGGGGTATATGTTAATCAAATCAATCTTCATAAACTATCATCTTGTGTTCAAAATCAAAAGCCTTGTACGATTAACGTTAATACAATTCAGAGAAAAGGAGCAGTAAGAATTGATGTTTTGCTCACAAGAGAACAGGTTAAAATCTTGAATGACACTGGCTCACTTAAAATTAAAATGACAAAACCAATGTTGAAAAAATATTCAATAAGAGAGACGAGTGGAGGATTTCTCCCATTTCTAATTCCTTTATTTGCTGGTTTAAGTGCGGTTGGAGCATTGACGGGTGGTATTTCAACAGCGGTCAAAACTGCCAACGAAAGGAAGGCTCAACTCCAGGCTCAAAAAGAATTGGAAAGACATAACAAAGAGTTGGAGAAACAAATTAGTGGAAGTGGTGTAATTGTAGATTTTGCTGAAAAACTTGAAGGTCTGCCTGATAAAGCGAGATTGTTAGTTGGAGATATGCTTTCTTCTATAGCACAAGCAGGTGTAAAATTAACGAAAAGAGGTAATGGATTATATCTTTCTAATAAATAAATGAGTATTGATGAGTGGTTGAAAGAATTTGGAAAGAATACAACATCAAATTTACAACTTGCCAAATATTGTAAGAAATTAAAAATTCATAATGTGGTTATTTGTATGAGAGATGAATTAACAAATGTGTCGAAACATACAAAGAATATTATTATGAACTTAGAAGATAATGATGGGAACGGTTCTCATTGGGTTTGTATTTTTAATAGTCAAGACAAATATTATTTTGATAGTTTTGGTCTTCCACCACCTGTTGAAGTCATAAAATTCTTACAGAATGGTGTTTATCAAACATTTCAAGTCCAAGAATTAAATTCCAAGTGTTGTGGTCAATTATGTCTATATGTGTTATTTCAACTCAACAAAAATAAAAAATTTTATGATATTATTTTTAATCTAATATAAATGACTTATGTTGGTAAAGATGGTTCTATCTTTGGTGTATCTCAAGAACTGGATATTGATTTATCAAATTATTACACAAAGGCACAGGCTGAACGACATAAATATAATATAAACAAAAATATTAACATGAAAAATGCTTATAAATTAAAAATTATCCAAGCCCGACTGACGCGAATGACTTGGTGAGATTAAGCGATTTATCACAATATATATACTTAAATAAAACGGCTGTGTATTCTAAAGATACAGAAGTGTTGATATTATCTCCAGGTCATACAGAATTCACAGTTCGAATTAAAATAAATTTTTATAAAGAAGGGCGTATCGTTTGTATGAGAATAGAACAATGGGGGTATGATATGAATGATTTAGGGTATAATTGGTCATTTAAAATTAACCTCGAAGACCTGGAACAATTAAATCAGTCTCGTAAGGAAGAATATTATCCACTTGGTATCGAGAATGAGTTTTGTGGAGCCACGATTAGTAAACAACAAATAAAAGAATTTAATAAGGGTAAATATAATAATGGTTTTGCCCTTGTTTATCTCATGAAAACAGAAAAAACAGGATTATATATAATAAGTAAGGAAATACAAAATGATTTAACTATGGGAAGATGGGGAGGTGTTTCGTGCCATAATATTATTCTAACATATATTTCTAATACATAAATGACAGCAAGAAGGCTTCAAGAAAATTATCATTTCTGTGTCCAAGCATACCTTCAAGAAAAGGGTATTCGGTATTTTAATAAATATGTTCTACAACATAAGAATGAGGTATTTTCAATAAAAGATTGGCATTATGCTGATGTTGATAAACCAACAACTTTAGATTTAATTAGAATGTTAAATAATGAAAAAATTATAAGGTTAAGAAAAGGTAAGGCTCTTTTAGAAATTCAAAAGAAATTTTATTGGTATCCTGTTGTAAAAAATTATTTTGGATACAGGAATAACAAGAAATCCTGATGAATATATGTATAATATTCTATGGGGTGTAAACGATTCAAGTATAGTAAGGGATGAGGAAGGAGTTGAAGAAGAGAGGGAAGAGGAGGAAAAGGAGGAGGAGGAGAGAGAGAAGGAGGAAAGAGAGAAGAGAGAGAGGGAGGAAAGAGAGAGAATGAATAAATATCAAAATATGGAAACCAGTGAGATTCAAAAAAGAATAGAGGTATTAAAGAAATTAACTTATCTTACCAGGGAGGAATACAAAGAATTAAAAAGTCTATTTACAATACTTTCGACAAGACTATCGACATCGAGAAGACATGTATTTTAATTCAAGTTTTTTCTTAAATAAATGGAGGAGAGAGTGAAGGCATTTCTAAGGATTCTTTATGTTTTAAAAATTAAGATTCAAATGTGCATGTTGGAAACTAAAAAGGTTTTTGCACTCTGCAGAAATTTTTCTCATAAATAAATGAGTTATTGTCTCAAATGTAAAAAGAAAACTAATACTAAAAATATTTCATATATTAAAAGAAAAAATAACAGGGTTATACAAAAAGGTATATGTTCGGTGTGTGGTTCAAAAAAATCAATTTATCTCCAAACACA
Source organism: Eptatretus burgeri (assembly GCF_056783735.1). NCBI lineage: Eukaryota > Metazoa > Chordata > Myxini > Myxiniformes > Myxinidae > Eptatretus > Eptatretus burgeri. The sequence continues at coordinate 5,390 of NW_028222432.1, read as the reverse complement.
AACTCGGAGGAGATATACAAAAGTTTTTATCAGGAAGTAAATTTACAACTACTGGAATACCAGGGGAATTACATCTTCCAGGGTATTCTTTCTGTGGTCCAGGCACAAACTTGGATAAAAGATTAGATGAGGCAGACAATCCTAAATCCTGGAGTAAACCAATCAATAGAGTTGATGAAGTGTGCATGAGACACGATATTGATTATGGGAATACCACAACGTTGGAAGAAAAGCATGAAGCCGATAGAGAAATGTTATATAATTTGTCTCTGATACAAAATCCAACCTTGAGAGAAAAAGTTGATAGGTTCATCGTGAAGAAGATGATTAGTGCTAAATTGAAACTTGGACTTGGAAATTCAAAAAACTTATAGGCTCTAATGATGCCATTAAGACTGAAGAGCAATTAGCTGATGAATTACATAAACCAATATTCACAAAGTTTCAGAGAAGGAAAGTTTATTCCAAGGAAGTTGATTATATCTGGTCTGCTGATTTGATTGAACTCAATAATGATAAGGGGTACAAGTATGCTTTAACCGTTATTGATTTGAGGAGTAGATATGCGTGGGTTGTCCCTTTAAAAACAAAACAGGTAATACTCTTGTGTTAGCTTTTCAACAGATATTTAATAAAAGTAAGAGAAAACCTAAGAAATTGTGGACTGATGAGGGTAGAGAGTTTTATAACAAGACATTTATGAATTTTTTAAAAATAACAGTATTACATTATACAGTACCTTTAATGAAGGGAAGGCAGTTGTTGTTGAACGTTTTAATCGTACCTTAAAAGAGAGACTATATAAAAATTCACACAACTCGGTTCACAACAATGGTTATCTTTTATTCAGGATATTGTGGATAAGTATAATGACACGATTCACACGTCAACGAATATGAAGCCATCAGAAACATTTACAAAATTAAAATATGAAAAAGAGATTAATGTCAGAAAACCTAAGTTCAAAGTTGGTGATATCGTAAGAATATATAGGTGGAAATCTCATTTTGAAAAGGGTTTTACTGAACGATGGACGAAAGAACTTTTTAAAATTGTTGATGTAATAGATACAGTTCCTTGGACTTATAAAATATATGATTTGGAAGGGGAAGAGATTTTAGGTTCATTTTATTCACAGGAATTACAAAAGACAAAACTAAGCATATAATACACCTTTGTGGACACTAGAGGAACAAGTCCGAGGTGTATTACAGTATATAATGTGTGTCAAGGGGGACGTTCTTAGATCTGTGAACCCCAAACACAGAATCCTCAACTGAATAGTCAAGGCTTAACTTTTGTTTGTGTGTGTGTGTGCAATGGGAGCAATAGGTTGGCGCTTCACTCCCTCCTACTATACACCGTTGTGGACACTCGAGGGCCAAGTCCGAGGTGTATAACAGTATATAATGTGTGTCAAGGGGGACGTTCTTAGATCTGTGAACCCCAAACACAGAATCCTCAACTGAATAGTCAAGGCTTAACTTTTGTTTGTTGATGTGTATGTGTGTGTGTCCCAACCCTCACATTCAAAATCTCAACCCTAACCCTCACATTCAAAATCTCAACCCCAACTCAATCCTCGCCCAACACAATGTCTTTTTCAAAATGAGATTTCCACCTATATATATATATATATTTTTACGTTTTTTTTTTCTTCTTCCAATTCTGTCTTTTAAGGCTTTCAGGTTTGATGACGTAGAAAGAGGGAGTAAGCCTGCACTTTCTTCCCAGAACTTTCTTGATCTTGCTCCCATCAAGCACCATCCGACAAAGAACTACATCGATAGGTTTAGATCCCAAAGAGTGATAGCAACTCCAAAAGTCTCCAAAATATAAATAAATAAAATAATAATAATAATAAATAAATAAATAAATAAATAAAAGCCCCCAAAAAAGTTTCAAGTGTCCAACATAAACCCAACTTTCCAAGTCTTCAAGGTATAACCACATTCCCGTTGAGTTTCCAAGATATGTATCACATTGTGAGTTATCAATCCAGAACCCACATTTCAAGTATTCAAAGTAAAACCAACTTACAAAGTCTCTTAAGGATAACTCATTTACTGATTTTTTCAAAATTTGTGAGTCTCCAAGGTAGGCCCCATATTTAGAACCATCTTGGCAGAACCCTTTTCCTGAGTCTCCAAGGTAGTTATTTAAACCATCAAGGCAGAACTCATTTACTGATTTTTTCAAAATTTGTGAGTCTCCAAGGTAGGCCCCATATTTAGAACCATCTTGGCAGAACCCTTTTCCTGAGTCTCCAAGGTAGTTATTTAAACCATCAAGGCAGAACTCATTTACTGATTTTTTCAAAATTTGTGAGTCTCCAAGGTAGGCCCCATATTTAGAACCATCTTGGCAAAACCCTTTTCCTGAGTCTCCAAGGTAGTTATTTAAACCATCAAGGCAGAACTCATTTACTGATTTTTTCAAAATTTGTGAGTCTCCAAGGTAAAACTTGTATTCTGGCTCATCAAGGTATAACTTGTTCAGTGGGTATTGTCTTGATAACTCACAATGAGTACTATTGCTGTAAAACTCTTTTTCAGGATTTTGCTGGTCTCCAAGGTATAACTCTTTGGTTGGGTCATCAAGGACGAACTCGTTCTGTGGGTCTTGGTCGCTCATAAGGTCTTCAACCAAGCCAACAATTTCACCCCAAGTTGTAGCAAAAGCAGTATTTTCATTTCGTATTTCAGACACAATTTCCTGTGAGAGAAAATAATAATGTATTAATTAAGTTATTTAATTATTAAATGAGTATGCTTCAATCAAAGTTTGAAAATAGGAAAATAAAAAATCTTACCTCAATAGATAAGAGGTTTGAATCCAGTTCATCAACTTGAAGGTTTAGTTCCATAGAAGACAGAGAGTTCCAAGGAAC
>NW_028222431.1:0-40921 GCF_056783735.1 Eptatretus burgeri | reverse complement strand
CATTTCTTTTATGCACGAATTTGAAGAAAAATACTCACTATTTCAATGAAATCACACATTTTCGCTTCAGAATAGTGATGCAGAACAAAAAGTTGAGTCAGACAATGCTTTTGTTTGGTTTAAAAAGCTAGTTTTAGGGTAATTTGAGCATTTTTTTGCGTGAATTTGAAGCTCGAATACTCACTACTTCAATGAAATCACACGTTTTTGCTTCATAATAGTGATGCAGAACAAAAAGTTGAGTCAGAGAATGCTTTTCTTTGGTTTTAAAAGCTTGTTTTCAGGTAATTTGAGCATTTTTTGCATGAATTTGAAGCGAAAATACTCACTATTTCAATGAAATCACACATTTTCGCTTCAGAATCGTGATGCAGAATAAAAATTTGTCAGACAATGCTTTTGTTTGGTTTAAAAAGCTTGTTTTAGGGTAATTAGAGCATTTTTTGTGTGAATTTGAAGCGACAATACTCACTATTTAAATGAAATCACACGTTTTCGCTTCAGAATTGTGATGCAGAGCAAAAAGTTGAGTCAGACAAAGATTTTGTTTCATTTAAAAAGCTTGTTTTCGGGTAATTTGAGCGTTTTTTTTGCGCGAATTTGAAGCTCGAACACTCACTACTTCAATGAAATCACACGTTTTCGCTTCAGAATAGTGAAGCAGAACAAAAAGTTGAGTCAGACAAAGATTTTGTTTCGTTTAAAAAGCTTGTTTTAGGGAAATTTGAGCATTCTTTTGCATGAATTTGAAGCAAAATACTCACTATTTCAATGAAATCACACATTTTCGCTTCAGAAGAGTGATGCAGAACAAAAGTTGAGTCAGACAATGCTTTTGTTTCGTTCAAAAAGCTTGTTTTAGGGTAATTTGAGCATTTTTTTGCACAAATTTGAAGCCAAAATACTCACCATTTCAAAAAAATCACACTTTCGCTTCAGAGTAGTGATGCAGAACAAAAAGTTGAGTCAGACAAAGATTTTGTTAAGTTAAAAAAGCTTGTTTTCGGGTTATTTGAGCATTTTTCGCACGAATTTGAAGCAAAAATACTCACGATTTCAATGAAATCACACGTTTTCGCTTCAGAATAGTGATGCAGAACAAAAAGTTGAGTCAGGCAATGCTTTTGTTTGGTTCAAAAAGCTTGTTTTAGGTTAGTTTGAGCATTTTTTGCACGGATTTGAAGATAGAATTCTCGCTATTTCAATGAAATCACATTTTCGCTTCAGAATAGTGATGCAGAACAAAAAGGTGAGTCAGACAAAGATTTTGTTTAGTTAAAAAAGCTTGTTTTCGGGTAATTTGGGCATTTTTTTTGCGCAAATTTGAAGTAAGAATACTCACTATTTCAATGAAATCACACATTTTCACTTCGTAATAGTGATGCAGAACAGAAAGTTGAGTCAGGCAATGCTTTTGGTTGGTTTAAAAAGCTAATTTTAGGGTAATTAGAGCATTTTTTGTGTGAATTTGAAGCTACAATACTCACTATTTAAATGAAATCACACGTTTTCGCTTCATAATAGTGATGCAGAACACAAATTGATTCGGATTATGCTTTTGTTTGGTTTAAAAACCTCGTTTTAGGGTTATTTGAGCATTTTTTTTGCACGAATTTGAAGCTAAAATACTCACAATTTCAATGAAATCACACGTTTTCGCTTCAGAATGGTGAGGCAGAACAAAAAGTTGAGTCAGACAATGCTTTTGTTTGGTTCAAAAAGCTTGTTTAGGGTAATTTGAGCATTTTTTTTACACGAATTTGAAGCTAAAATACTCACTATTTCAATGAAATCACATGTTTTCACTTTGGAATAGTGATGCAGAACAAAAAGTTGAGTCAGACAAAGATTTTGTTTCGTTAAAAAAGCTTGTTTTCGGGTAATTTGGGCATTTTTTTTGCACGAATTTGATGCTAAAATACTCAGTATATCAATGAAATCGCACATTTTCGCTTCAGAATAGTGATGCAGAACAAAAAGTTGGTCAGACAATGCTTTTGTTTGGTTTAAAAAGCTTGTTTTGGGGTAATTTGAGCATTTTTCGCACGAATTTGAAGCTAAAATACTCACGATTTCAATGAAATCGCACATTTTCGCTTCAGAATAGTGATGCAGAACAAAAAGTTGAGTCAGACAAAGATTTTGTTTGGTTTAAAAACCTTGTTTTAGGGTTATTTGAGCATTTTTTTTGCACGAATTTGAAGCTAAAATACTCACAATTTCAATGAAATCACACGTTTTCGCTTCAGAATAGTGAGGCAGAACAAAACTTGAGTCAGACAATGCTTTTGTTTGGTTCAAAAAGCTTGTTTGAGGGTAATTTGAGCATTTTTTTGCACGAATTTGAAGCTAAAATACTCACTATTTAAATGAAATCACACGTTTTCGCTTCATAATAGTGATGCAGAACACAAATTGATTCGGACTATGCTTTTGTTTGGTTCAAAAATCTTGTTTTAGGGTAATTTCAGCATTTTTTTTGCACGAATTTGAAGCTAAAATACTCACTATTTCAATGAAATCACACGTTTTCACTTTGGAATAGTGATGCAGAACAAAAAGTTGAGTCAGACAATGCTTTTGTTTGGTTCAAAAAGCTTGTTTTAGGGTAATTTGAGCATTTTTTGCACGCATTTGAAGCTAAAATACTCACTATTTCAATGAAATCACACGTTTTCACTTTAGAATAGTGATGCAGAACAAAACGTTGAGTCAGACAATGCTTTTGGTTGGTTTAAAAAGCTAATTTTAGGGTAATTTGAGCATTTTTTTTGCGCGAATTTGAAGCTCGAATACTCACGACTTCAATGAAATCACACATTTTCGCTTCAGAATAGTGATGCAGAACAAAAAGTTGAGTCAGGCAATGCTTTTGTTTGGTTCAAAAAGCTTGTTTTAGGTTAATTTGAGCATTTCTTTGCACGGATTTGAAGCGAGAATTCTCGCTATTTCAATGAAATCACGTTTTCGCTTCAGAATATTCATGCAGAACAAAAAGTTGAGTCAGACAAAGATTTTGTTTGGTTTAAAAGCTTGTTTTAGGGCAATTTGAGCATTCTTTGCGCAAATTTGAAGTAAGAATACTCACTATTTCAATGAAATCACACATTTTCACTTCGTAATGGTGATGCAGAACAGAAAGTTGAGTCAGAAAATGCTTTTGTTTGGTTTGAAAAGCTAGTTTTAGGGTAATTTGAGCATTTTTTTTGCGCGAATTTGAAGCTCGAATACTCACTATTTCAATGAAATCACACATTTTCGCTTCAGAATAGTGATGCAGAATAAAAAGTTGTCAGACAATGCTTTTGTTTGGTTTAAAAAGCTAGTTTTAGGGTAATTAGAGCATTTTTTGTGTGAATTTGAAGCTGGAATTCTCACTATTTAAATGAAATCACACGTTTTCGCTTCATAATAGTGATGCAGAACACAAATTGATTCGGACTATGCTTTTGTTTGGTTTAAAAACCTTGTTTTAGGGTTATTTGAGCATTTTCTTTGCACGAATTTGAAGCTAAAATACTCACAATTTCAAGGAAATCACACATTTTCGCTTCAGAATAGTGATGCAGACCAAAAAGTTGAGTCAGACAATGCTTTTGGTTGGTTTAAAAAGCTAATTTTTCGTGTAATTTGAGCATTTTTTTTGCGCGAATTTGAAGCTCGAATACTCACTACTTCAATGAAATCACACATTTTCGCTTCAGAACAGTGATGCAGAACAAAAAGTTGAGTCGGACAATGCTTTTGTTTGGTTTAAAAAGCTTGTTTCAGGAAATTTGAGCATTCTTTTGCACGAATTTGAAGCAAAATACTCACTATTTCAATGAAATCACACATTTACGCTTCAGAAGAGTGATGCAGAACAAAAGTTGAGTCAGACAATGCTTTTGTTTCGTTCAAAAAGCTTGTTTTAGGGTAATTTGAGCATTTTTTTGCACAAATTTGAAGCCAAAATACTCACCATTTCAAAAAAATCACACTTTCGCTTCAGAGTGGTGATGCAGAACAAAAAGTTGAGTCAGACAAAGATTTTGTTAAGTTAAAAAAAGGTTGTTTTCGGGTAATTTGAGCATTTTTTTTTGCGCGAATTTGAAGCTCGAATACTCACTATTTCAATGAAATCACACATTTTCGCTTCAGAACAGTGATGCAGAATAAAAAGTTGTCAGACAATGCTTTTGTTTGGTTTAAAAAGCTAGTTTTAGGGTAATTAGAGCATTTTTTGTGTGAATTTGAAGCTACAATACTGACTATTTAAATGAAATCACACGTTTTCGCTTCATAATAGTGATGCAGAACACAAATTGATTCGGACTATGCTTTTGTTTGGTTTAAAAACCTTGTTTTAGGGTTATTTGAGCATTTTCTTTGCACGAATTTGAAGCTAAAATACTCACAATTTCAATGAAATCACACATTTTCGCTTCAGAATAGTGATGCAGACCAAAAAGTTGAGTCAGACAATGCTTTTGGTTGGTTTAAAAAGCTAATTTTTCGGGTAATTTGAGCATTTTTTTGCGCGAATTTGAAGCTCGAATACTCACTACTTCAATGAAATCACACATTTTCGCTTCAGAACAGTGATGCAGAACAAAAAGTTGAGTCGGACAATGCTTTTGTTTGGTTTAAAAAGCTTGTTTCAGTAAATTTGAGCATTCCTTTGCACGAATTTGAAGCAAAATACTCACTATTTCAATGAAATCACACATTTACGCTTCAGAAGAGTGATGCAGAACAAAAGTTGAGTCAGACAATGCTTTTGTTTCGTTCAAAAAGCTTGTTTTAGGGTAATTTGAGCATTTTTTGCACAAATTTGAAGCCAAAATACTCACCATTTCAAAAAAATCACACTTTTGCTTCAGAGTAGTGATGCAGAACAAAAAGTTGAGTCAGACAAAGATTTTGTTAAGTTAAAAAAAGGTTGTTTTCGGGTAATTTGAGCATTTTTCGCACAAATTTGAAGCTAAAATACTCACGATTTCAATGAAATCACACGTTTTCGCTTCAGAATAGTGATGCAGAACAAAAAGTTGAGTCAGGCAATGCTTTTGTTTGGTTTAAAAACCTAGTTTTAGGGTAATTAGAGCATTTTTTGTGTGAATTTGAAGCTACAATACTCACTATTTAAATGAAATCACACGTTTTCGCTTCATAATAGTGATGCAGAACACAAATTGATTCGGACTATGCTTTTGTTTGGTTTAAAAACCTTGTTTTAGGGTTATTTGAGCATTTTATTTGCACGAATTTGAAGCTAAAATACTCACAATTTCAATGAAATCACACGTTTTCGCTTCAGAATAGTGAGGCAGAACAAAAAGTTGAGTCAGACAATGCTTTTGTTTGGTTCAAAAAGCTTGTTTTAGGTTAATTTGAGCATTTTTTTGCACGAATTTGAAGCTAAAATACTCACTATTTCAATGAAATCACACGTTTTCACTTTAGAATAGTGATGCAGAACAAAACGTTGAGTCAGACAATGCTTTTGGTTGGTTTAAAAAGCTAATTTTAGGGTAATTTGAGCATTTTTTTGCGCGAATTTGAAGCTCGAATACTCACGACTTCAATGAAATCACACATTTTCGCTTCAGAATAGTGATGCAGAACAAAAAGTTGAGTCAGGCAATGCTTTTGTTTGGTTCAAAAAGCTTGTTTTAGGTTAATTTGAGCATTTTTTGCACGGATTTGAAGCGAGAATTCTCGCTATTTCAATGAAATCACGTTTTCGCTTCAGAATATTCATGCAGAACAAAAAGTTGAGTCAGACAAAGATTTTGTTTGGTTTAAAAAGCTTGTTTTAGGGCAATTTGAGCATTCTTTGCGCAAATTTGAAGTAAGAATACTCACTATTTCAATGAAATCACACATTTTCACTTCGTAATGGTGATGCAGAACAGAAAGTTGAGTCAGAAAATGCTTTTGTTTGGTTTGAAAAGCTAGTTTTAGGGTAATTTGAGCATTTTTTTTGCGCGAATTTGAAGCTCGAATACTCACTATTTCAATAAAATCACACATTTTCGCTTCAGAATAGTGATGCAGAATAAAAAGTTGTCAGACAATGCTTTTGTTTGGTTTAAAAAGCTAGTTTTAGGGTAATTAGAGCATTTTTTGTGTGAATTTGAAGCTGGAATTCTCACTATTTAAATGAAATCACACGTTTTCGCTTCATAATAGTGATGCAGAACACAAATTGATTCGGACTATGCTTTTGTTTGGTTTAAAAACCTTGTTTTAGGGTTATTTGAGCATTTTCTTTGCACGAATTTGAAGCTAAAATACTCACAATTTCAATGAAATCACACATTTTCGCTTCAGAACAGTGATGCAGAACAAAAAGTTGAGTCGGACAATGCTTTTGTTTGGTTTAAAAAGCTAGTTTTAGGGTAATTTGAGCATTTTTTTGCGTGAATTTGAAGCTCGAATACTCACTACTTCAATGAAATCACACGTTTTTGCTTCATAATAGTGATGCAGAACAAAAAGTTGAGTCAGAGAATGCTTTTCTTTGGTTTTAAAAGCTTGTTTTCAGGTAATTTGAGCATTTTTTGCATGAATTTGAAGCGAAAATACTCACTATTTCAATGAAATCACACATTTTCGCTTCAGATTAGTGATGCAGAATAAAAAGTTGTCAGACAATGCTTTTGTTTGGTTTAAAAAGCTTGTTTTAGGGTAATTAGAGCATTTTTTGTGTGAATTTGAAGCGACAATACTCACTATTTAAATGAAATCACACGTTTTCGCTTCAGAATTGTGATGCAGAGCAAAAAGTTGAGTCAGACAAAGATTTTGTTTCATTTAAAAAGCTTGTTTTCGGGTAATTTGAGCGTTTTTTTTGCGCGAATTTGAAGCTCGAACACTCACTACTTCAATGAAATCACACGTTTTCGCTTCAGAATAGTGAAGCAGAACAAAAAGTTGAGTCAGACAAAGATTTTGTTTCGTTTAAAAAGCTTGTTTTAGGGAAATTTGAGCATTCTTTTGCATGAATTTGAAGCAAAATACTCACTATTTCAATGAAATCACACATTTTCGCTTCAGAAGAGTGATGCAGAACAAAAGTTGAGTCAGACAATGCTTTTGTTTCGTTCAAAAAGCTTGTTTTAGGGTAATTTGAGCATTTTTTTGCACAAATTTGAAGCCAAAATACTCACCATTTCAAAAAAATCACACTTTCGCTTCAGAGTAGTGATGCAGAACAAAAAGTTGAGTCAGACAAAGATTTTGTTAAGTTAAAAAAGCTTGTTTTCAGGTTATTTGAGCATTTTTCGCACGAATTTGAAGCAAAAATACTCACGATTTCAATGAAATCACACGTTTTCGCTTCAGAATAGTGATGCAGAACAAAAAGTTGAGTCAGGCAATGCTTTTGTTTGGTTCAAAAAGCTTGTTTTAGGTTAGTTTGAGCATTTTTTTGCATGGATTTGAAGATAGAATTCTCGCTATTTCAATGAAATCACATTTTCGCTTCAGAATAGTGATGCAGAACAAAAAGGTGAGTCAGACAATGCTTTTGTTTGGATAAAAAAAAGCTTGTTTTAGGATAATTTGAGCATTTTTTTGCACGAATTTGAAACTAAAATACTCACTATTTCAATGAAATCACACGTTTTCGCTTCAGAATAGTGATGCAGAACAAAAAGTTGAGTCAGACAATGCTTTTGTTTGGTACAAAAAGCTTGTTTGAGGGAAATTTGAGCAATTTTTTTTGCACAAATTTGAAGCTAAAATATTCACCATTTCAATAAAATCACACGTTTTCGCTTCAGAATAGTGATGCAGAACAAAAAGTTGAGTCAGACAAAGATTTTGTTTAGTTAAAAAAGCTTGTTTTCGGGTAATTTGGGCATTTTTTTGCACGAATTTGATGCTAAAATAATCAGTATATCAATGAAATCGCACATTTTAGCTTCAGAATAGTGATGCAGAACAAAAAGTTGGTCAGACAATGCTTTTGTTTGGTTTAAAAAGCTTGTTTTGGGGTAATTTGAGCATTTTTCGCACGAATTTGAAGCTAAAATACTCACGATTTCAATGAAATCGCACGTTTTCGCTTCGGAATACTGATGCAGAACAAAAAGTTGAGTCAGACAAAGATTTTGTTTGGTTAAAAAGCTTGTTTTAGGGCAAGTTGAGCATTCTTTGCGCAAATTTGAAGTAAGAATACTCACTATTTCAATGAAATCACACATTTTCACTTCGTAATAGTGATGCAGAACAGAAAGTTGAGTCAGGCAATGCTTTTGGTTGGTTTAAAAAGCTAATTTTAGGGTAATTAGAGCATTTTTTGTGTGAATTTGAAGCTACAATACTCACTATTTAAATGAAATCACACGTTTTCGCTTCATAATAGTGATGCAGAACACAAATTGATTCGGATTATGCTTTTGTTTGGTTTAAAAACCTCGTTTTAGGGTTATTTGAGCATTTTTTTTGCACGAATTTGAAGCTAAAATACTCACAATTTCAATGAAATCACACGTTTTCGCTTCAGAATAGTGAGGCAGAACAAAAAGTTGAGTCAGACAATGCTTTTGTTTGGTTCAAAAAGCTTGTTTTAGGGTAATTTGAGCATTTTTTTGCACGAATTTGAAGCTAAAATACTCACTATTTCAATGAAATCACATGTTTTCACTTTGGAATAGTGATGCAGAACAAAACGTTGAGTCAGACAATGCTTTTGGTTGGTTTAAAAAGCTAATTTTAGGGTAATTTGAGCATTTTTTTGTGCGAATTTGAAGCTCGAATACTCACTACTTCAATGAAATCACACATTTTCGCTTCAGAATAGTGATGCAGAACAAGAAGTTGAGTCAGGCAATGCTTTTGTTTGGTTCAAAAAGCTTGTTTTAGGTTAATTTGAGCATTTTTTTGCACGGATTTGAAGCTAGAATTCTCGCTATTTCAATGAAATCACGTTTTCGCTTCAGAATAGTGATGCAGAACAAAAAGATAAGTCAGACAATGCTTTTGTTTGGATAAAAAAAAGCTTGTTTTAGGATAATTTGAGCATTTTTTTGTGCAAATTTGAAGCTAAAATACTCACGATTTCAATGAAATCACATGTTTTCGCTTCAGAATAGTGATGCAGAACAAAAAGTTGAGTCAGACAATGCTTTTGTTTGGAACAAAAAGCTTGTTTGAGGGAAATTTGAGCATTTTTTTTTGCACAAATTTGAAGCTAAAATACTCACCATTTCAATAAAATCACACGTTTTCGCTTCAGAACAGTGATGCAGAACAAAAAGTTGAGTCAGACAAAGATTTTGTTTCGTTAAAAAAGCTTGTTTTCGGGTAATTTGGGCATTTTTTTGCACGAATTTGATGCTAAAATACTCAGTATATCAATGAAATCGCACATTTTCGCTTCAGAATAGTGATGCAGAACAAAAAGTTGGTCAGACAATGCTTTTGTTTGGTTTAAAAAGCTTGTTTTGGGGTAATTTGAGCATTTTTCGCACGAATTTGAAGCTAAAATACTCACGATTTCAATGAAATCGCACGTTTTCGCTTCAGAATAGTGATGCAGAACAAAAAGTTGAGTCAGACAAAGATTTTGTTTGGTTTAAAAAGCTTGTTTTAGGGCAATTTGAGCATTCTTTGCGCAAATTTGAAGTAAGAATACTCACTATTTCAATGAAATCACACATTTTCACTTCGTAATAGTGATGCAGAACAGAAAGTTGAGTCAGAAAATGCTTTTCTTTGGTTTGAAAAGCGAGTTTTAGGGAAATTAGAGCATTTTTTGTGTGAATTTGAAGCTACAATACTCACTATTTAAATGAAATCACACGTTTTCGCTTCATAATAGTGATGCAGAACACAAATTGATTCGGACTATGCTTTTGTTTGGTTTAAAAACCTTGTTTTAGGGTTATTTGAGCATTTTTTTTGCACGAATTTGAAGCTAAAATACTCACAATTTCAATGAAATCACACGTTTTCGCTTCAGAATAGTGAGGCAGAACAAAAAGTTGAGTCAGACAATGCTTTTGTTTGGTTCAAAAAGCTTGTTTGAGGGTAATTTGAGCATTTTTTTGCACGAATTTGAAGCTAAAATACTCACTATTTAAATGAAATCACACGTTTTCGCTTCAGAATTGTGATGCAGAGCAAAAAGTTGAGTCAGACAAAGATTTTGTTTCATTTAAAAAGCTTGTTTTCGGGTAATTTGAGCGTTTTTTTTGCGCGAATTTGAAGCTCGAACACTCACTACTTCAATGAAATCACACGTTTTCGCTTCAGAATAGTGAAGCAGAACAAAAAGTTGAGTCAGACAAAGATTTTGTTTCGTTTAAAAAGCTTGTTTTAGGGAAATTTGAGCATTCTTTTGCATGAATTTGAAGCAAAATACTCACTATTTCAATGAAATCACACATTTTCGCTTCAGAAGAGTGATGCAGAACAAAAGTTGAGTCAGACAATGCTTTTGTTTCGTTCAAAAAGCTTGTTTTAGGGTAATTTGAGCATTTTTTGCACAAATTTGAAGCCAAAATACTCACCATTTCAAAAAAATCACACTTTCGCTTCAGAGTAGTGATGCAGAACAAAAAGTTGAGTCAGACAAAGATTTTGTTAAGTTAAAAAAGCTTGTTTTCGGGTTATTTGAGCATTTTTCGCACGAATTTGAAGCAAAAATACTCACGATTTCAATGAAATCACACGTTTTCGCTTCAGAATAGTGATGCAGAACAAAAAGTTGAGTCAGGCAATGCTTTTGTTTGGTTCAAAAAGCTTGTTTTAGGTTAGTTTGAGCATTTTTTTGCACGGATTTGAAGATAGAATTCTCGCTATTTCAATGAAATCACATTTTCGCTTCAGAATAGTGATGCAGAACAAAAAGGTGAGTCAGACAATGCTTTTGTTTGGATAAAAAAAGCTTGTTTTAGGATAATTTGAGCATTTTTTTGCACGAATTTGAAACTAAAATACTCACTATTTCAATGAAATCACACGTTTTCGCTTCAGAATAGTGATGCAGAACAAAAAGTTGAGTCAGACAATGCTTTTGTTTGGTACAAAAAGCTTGTTTGAGGGAAATTTGAGCAATTTTTTTTGCACAAATTTGAAGCTAAAATATTCACCATTTCAATAAAATCACACGTTTTCGCTTCAGAATAGTGATGCAGAACAAAAAGTTGAGTCAGACAAAGATTTTGTTTAGTTAAAAAAGCTTGTTTTCGGGTAATTTGGGCATTTTTTTTGCACGAATTTGATGCTAAAATAATCAGTATATCAATGAAATCGCACATTTTAGCTTCAGAATAGTGATGCAGAACAAAAAGTTGGTCAGACAATGCTTTTGTTTGGTTTAAAAAGCTTGTTTTGGGGTAATTTGAGCATTTTTCGCACGAATTTGAAGCTAAAATACTCACGATTTCAATGAAATCGCACGTTTTCGCTTCGGAATAGTGATGCAGAACAAAAAGTTGAGTCAGACAAAGATTTTGTTTGGTTAAAAAGCTTGTTTTAGGGCAAGTTGAGCATTCTTTGCGCAAATTTGAAGTAAGAATACTCACTATTTCAATGAAATCACACATTTTCACTTCGTAATAGTGATGCAGAACAGAAAGTTGAGTCAGGCAATGCTTTTGGTTGGTTTAAAAAGCTAATTTTAGGGTAATTAGAGCATTTTTGTGTGAATTTGAAGCTACAATACTCACTATTTAAATGAAATCACACGTTTTCGCTTCATAATAGTGATGCAGAACACAAATTGATTCGGATTATGCTTTTGTTTGGTTTAAAAACCTCGTTTTAGGGTTATTTGAGCATTTTTTTTGCACGAATTTGAAGCTAAAATACTCACAATTTCAATGAAATCACACGTTTTCGCTTCAGAATAGTGAGGCAGAACAAAAAGTTGAGTCAGACAATGCTTTTGTTTGGTTCAAAAAGCTTGTTTTAGGGTAATTTGAGCATTTTTTTTGCACGAATTTGAAGCTAAAATACTCACTATTTCAATGAAATCACATGTTTTCACTTTGGAATAGTGATGCAGAACAAAACGTTGAGTCAGACAATGCTTTTGGTTGGTTTAAAAAGCTAATTTTAGGGTAATTTGAGCATTTTTTTTGTGCGAATTTGAAGCTCGAATACTCACTACTTCAATGAAATCACACATTTTCGCTTCAGAATAGTGATGCAGAACAAGAAGTTGAGTCAGGCAATGCTTTTGTTTGGTTCAAAAAGCTTGTTTTAGGTTAATTTGAGCATTTTTTTGCACGGATTTGAAGCTAGAATTCTCGCTATTTCAATGAAATCACGTTTTCGCTTCAGAATAGTGATGCAGAACAAAAAGTTGAGTCAGACAATGCTTTTGTTTGGAACAAAAAGCTTGTTTGAGGGAAATTTGAGCATTTTTTTTTGCACAAATTTGAAGCTAAAATACTCACCATTTCAATAAAATCACACGTTTTCGCTTCAGAACAGTGATGCAGAACAAAAAGTTGAGTCAGACAAAGATTTTGTTTCGTTAAAAAAGCTTGTTTTCGGGTAATTTGGGCATTTTTTTTGCACGAATTTGATGCTAAAATACTCAGTATATCAATGAAATCGCACATTTTCGCTTCAGAATAGTGATGCAGAACAAAAAGTTGGTCAGACAATGCTTTTGTTTGGTTTAAAAAGCTTGTTTTGGGGTAATTTGAGCATTTTTCGCACGAATTTGAAGCTAAAATACTCACGATTTCAATGAAATCGCACGTTTTCGCTTCAGAATAGTGATGCAGAACAAAAAGTTGAGTCAGACAAAGATTTTGTTTGGTTTAAAAAGCTTGTTTTAGGGCAATTTGAGCATTCTTTGCGCAAATTTGAAGTAAGAATACTCACTGTTTCAATGAAATCACACATTTTCACTTCGTAATAGTGATGCAGAACAGAAAGTTGAGTCAGAAAATGCTTTTGTTTGGTTTGAAAAGCTAGTTTTAGGGTAATTAGAGAATTTTTTGTGTGAATTTGAAGCTACAATACTGACTATTTAAATGAAATCACACGTTTTCGCTTCATAATAGTGATGCAGAACACAAATTGATTCGGACTATGCTTTTGTTTGGTTTAAAAACCTTGTTTTCGGGTTATTTAGGGTAATTAGAGCATTTTTTGTGTGAATTTGAAGCTACAATACTGACTATTTAAATGAAATCACACGTTTTCGCTTCATAATAGTGATGCAGAACACAAATTGATTCGGACTATGCTTTTGTTTGGTTTAAAAACCTTGTTTTAGGGTTATTTGAGCATTTTCTTTGCACGAATTTGAAGCTAAAATACTCACAATTTCAATGAAATCACACATTTTCGCTTCAGAATAGTGATGCAGACCAAAAAGTTGAGTCAGACAATGCTTTTGGTTGGTTTAAAAAGCTAATTTTTCGGGTAATTTGAGCATTTTTTTTGCGCGAATTTGAAGCTCGAATACTCACTACTTCAATGAAATCACACATTTTCGCTTCAGAACAGTGATGCAGAACAAAAAGTTGAGTCGGACAATGCTTTTGTTTGGTTTAAAAAGCTTGTTTCAGTAAATTTGAGCATTCTTTTGCACGAATTTGAAGCAAAATACTCACTATTTCAATGAAATCACACATTTACGCTTCAGAAGAGTGATGCAGAACAAAAGTTGAGTCAGACAATGCTTTTGTTTGGTTTAAAAACCTCGTTTTAGGGTTATTTGAGCATTTTTTTTGCACGAATTTGAAGCTAAAATACTCACAATTTCAATGAAATCACACGTTTTCGCTTCAGAATAGTGAGGCAGAACAAAAAGTTGAGTCAGACAATGCTTTTGTTTGGTTCAAAAAGCTTGTTTTAGGGTAATTTGAGCATTTTTTTGCACGAATTTGAAGCTAAAATACTCACTATTTCAATGAAATCACACGTTTTCACTTTAGAATAGTGATGCAGAACAAAACGTTGAGTCAGACAATGCTTTTGGTTGGTTTAAAAAGCTAATTTTAGGGTAATTTGAGCATTTTTTTTGCGCGAATTTGAAGCTCGAATACTCACGACTTCAATGAAATCACACATTTTCGCTTCAGAATAGTGATGCAGAACAAAAAGTTGAGTCAGGCAATGCTTTTGTTTGGTTCAAAAAGCTTGTTTTAGGTTAATTTGAGCATTTTTTGCACGGATTTGAAGCGAGAATTCTCGCTATTTCAATGAAATCACGTTTTCGCTTCAGAATATTCATGCAGAACAAAAAGTTGAGTCAGACAAAGATTTTGTTTGGTTTAAAAAGCTTGTTTTAGGGCAATTTGAGCATTCTTTGCGCAAATTTGAAGTAAGAATACTCACTATTTCAATGAAATCACACATTTTCACTTCGTAATGGTGATGCAGAACAGAAAGTTGAGTCAGAAAATGCTTTTGTTTGGTTTGAAAAGCTAGTTTTAGGGTAATTTGAGCATTTTTTTTTGCGCGAATTTGAAGCTCGAATACTCACTATTTCAATAAAATCACACATTTTCGCTTCAGAATAGTGATGCAGAATAAAAAGTTGTCAGACAATGCTTTTGTTTGGTTTAAAAAGCTAGTTTTAGGGTAATTAGAGCATTTTTTGTGTGAATTTGAAGCTGGAATTCTCACTATTTAAATGAAATCACACGTTTTCGCTTCATAATAGTGATGCAGAACACAAATTGATTCGGACTATGCTTTTGTTTGGTTTAAAAACCTTGTTTTAGGGTTATTTGAGCATTTTCTTTGCACGAATTTGAAGCTAAAATACTCACAATTTCAATGAAATCACACATTTTCGCTTCAGAACAGTGATGCAGAACAAAAAGTTGAGTCGGACAATGCTTTTGTTTGGTTTAAAAAGCTAGTTTTAGGGTAATTTGAGCATTTTTTTTGCGTGAATTTGAAGCTCGAATACTCACTACTTCAATGAAATCACACGTTTTTGCTTCATAATAGTGATGCAGAACAAAAAGTTGAGTCAGAGAATGCTTTTCTTTGGTTTTAAAAGCTTGTTTTCAGGTAATTTGAGCATTTTTTGCATGAATTTGAAGCGAAAATACTCACTATTTCAATGAAATCACACATTTTCGCTTCAGAATAGTGATGCAGAATAAAAAGTTGTCAGACAATGCTTTTGTTTGGTTTAAAAAGCTTGTTTTAGGGTAATTAGAGCATTTTTTGTGTGAATTTGAAGCGACAATACTCACTATTTAAATGAAATCACACGTTTTCGCTTCAGAATTGTGATGCAGAGCAAAAAGTTGAGTCAGACAAAGATTTTGTTTCATTTAAAAAGCTTGTTTTCGGGTAATTTGAGCGTTTTTTTTGCGCGAATTTGAAGCTCGAACACTCACTACTTCAATGAAATCACACGTTTTCGCTTCAGAATAGTGAAGCAGAACAAAAAGTTGAGTCAGACAAAGATTTTGTTTCGTTTAAAAAGCTTGTTTTAGGGAAATTTGAGCATTCTTTTGCATGAATTTGAAGCAAAATACTCACTATTTCAATGAAATCACACTTTCGCTTCAGAAGAGTGATGCAGAACAAAAGTTGAGTCAGACAATGCTTTTGTTTCGTTCAAAAAGCTTGTTTTAGGGTAATTTGAGCATTTTTTTGCACAAATTTGAAGCCAAAATACTCACCATTTCAAAAAAATCACACTTTCGCTTCAGAGTAGTGATGCAGAACAAAAAGTTGAGTCAGACAAAGATTTTGTTAAGTTAAAAAAGCTTGTTTTCAGGTTATTTGAGCATTTTTCGCACGAATTTGAAGCAAAAATACTCACGATTTCAATGAAATCACACGTTTTCGCTTCAGAATAGTGATGCAGAACAAAAAGTTGAGTCAGGCAATGCTTTTGTTTGGTTCAAAAAGCTTGTTTTAGGTTAGTTTGAGCATTTTTTTGCACGGATTTGAAGATAGAATTCTCGCTATTTCAATGAAATCACATTTTCGCTTCAGAATAGTGATGCAGAACAAAAAGGTGAGTCAGACAATGCTTTTGTTTGGATAAAAAAAGCTTGTTTTAGGATAATTTGAGCATTTTTTTGCACGAATTTGAAACTAAAATACTCACTATTTCAATGAAATCACACGTTTTCGCTTCAGAATAGTGATGCAGAACAAAAAGTTGAGTCA
Organism: Eptatretus burgeri; assembly: GCF_056783735.1. Taxonomy (NCBI): domain Eukaryota; kingdom Metazoa; phylum Chordata; class Myxini; order Myxiniformes; family Myxinidae; genus Eptatretus; species Eptatretus burgeri. The sequence continues at coordinate 24,823 of NW_028222431.1, read as the reverse complement.
GACAATGCTTTTGTTTGGTACAAAAAGCTTGTTTGAGGGAAATTTGAGCAATTTTTTTTGCACAAATTTGAAGCTAAAATACTCACGATTTCAATGAAATCGCACGTTTTCGCTTCGGAATACTGATGCAGAACAAAAAGTTGAGTCAGACAAAGATTTTGTTTGGTTAAAAAGCTTGTTTTAGGGCAAGTTGAGCATTCTTTGCGCAAATTTGAAGTAAGAATACTCACTATTTCAATGAAATCACACATTTTCACTTCGTAATAGTGATGCAGAACAGAAAGTTGAGTCAGGCAATGCTTTTGGTTGGTTTAAAAAGCTAATTTTAGGGTAATTAGAGCATTTTTTGTGTGAATTTGAAGCTACAATACTCACTATTTAAATGAAATCACACGTTTTCGCTTCATAATAGTGATGCAGAACACAAATTGATTCGGATTATGCTTTTGTTTGGTTTAAAAACCTCGTTTTAGGGTTATTTGAGCATTTTTTTGCACGAATTTGAAGCTAAAATACTCACAATTTCAATGAAATCACACGTTTTCGCTTCAGAATAGTGAGGCAGAACAAAAAGTTGAGTCAGACAATGCTTTTGTTTGGTTCAAAAAGCTTGTTTTAGGGTAATTTGACCATTTTTTTGCACGAATTTGAAGCTAAAATACTCACTATTTCAATGAAATCACATGTTTTCACTTTGGAATAGTGATGCAGAACAAAACGTTGAGTCAGACAATGCTTTTGGTTGGTTTAAAAAGCTAATTTTAGGGTAATTTGAGCATTTTTTTGTGCGAATTTGAAGCTCGAATACTCACTACTTCAATGAAATCACACATTTTCGCTTCAGAATAGTGATGCAGAACAAGAAGTTGAGTCAGGCAATGCTTTTGTTTGGTTCAAAAAGCTTGTTTTAGGTTAATTTGAGCATTTTTTGCAGGATTTGAAGCTAGAATTCTCGCTATTTCAATGAAATCACGTTTTCGCTTCAGAATAGTGATGCAGAACAAAAAGATAAGTCAGACAATGCTTTTGTTTGGATAAAAAAAAGCTTGTTTTAGGATAATTTGAGCATTTTTTTGTGCGAATTTGAAGCTAAAATACTCACGATTTCAATGAAATCACATGTTTTCGCTTCAGAATAGTGATGCAGAACAAAAAGTTGAGTCAGACAATGCTTTTGTTTGGAACAAAAAGCTTGTTTGAGGGAAATTTGAGCATTTTTTTTTGCACAAATTTGAAGCTAAAATACTCACCATTTCAATAAAATCACACGTTTTCGCTTCAGAACAGTGATGCAGAACAAAAAGTTGAGTCAGACAAAGATTTTGTTTCGTTAAAAAGCTTGTTTTCGGGTAATTTGGGCATTTTTTTGCACGAATTTGATGCTAAAATACTCAGTATATCAATGAAATCGCACATTTTCGCTTCAGAATAGTGATGCAGAACAAAAAGTTGGTCAGACAATGCTTTTGTTTGGTTTAAAAGCTTGTTTTGGGGTAATTTGAGCATTTTTCGCACGAATTTGAAGCTAAAATACTCACGATTTCAATGAAATCGCACGTTTTCGCTTCAGAATAGTGATGCAGAACAAAAAGTTGAGTCAGACAAAGATTTTGTTTGGTTTAAAAAGCTTGTTTTAGGGCAATTTGAGCATTCTTTGCGCAAATTTGAAGTAAGAATACTCACTATTTCAATGAAATCACACATTTTCACTTCGTAATAGTGATGCAGAACAGAAAGTTGAGTCAGAAAATGCTTTTCTTTGGTTTGAAAAGCGAGTTTTAGGGAAATTAGAGCATTTTTTGTGTGAATTTGAAGCTACAATACTCACTATTTAAATGAAATCACACGTTTTCGCTTCACAATAGTGATGCAGAACACAAATTGATTCGGACTATGCTTTTGTTTGGTTTAAAAACCTTGTTTTAGGGTTATTTGAGCATTTTTTTTGCACGAATTTGAAGCTAAAATACTCACAATTTCAATGAAATCACACGTTTTCGCTTCAGAATAGTGAGGCAGAACAAAAAGTTGAGTCAGACAATGCTTTTGTTTGGTTCAAAAAGCTTGTTTGAGGGTAATTTGAGCATTTTTTGCACGAATTTGAAGCTAAAATACTCACTATTTAAATGAAATCACACGTCTTCGCTTCAGAATTGTGATGCAGAGCAAAAGTTGAGTCAGACAAAGATTTTGTTTCATTTAAAAAGCTTGTTTTCGGGTAATTTGAGCGTTTTTTTTGCGCGAATTTGAAGCTCGAACACTCACTACTTCAATGAAATCACACGTTTTCGCTTCAGAATAGTGAAGCAGAACAAAAAGTTGAGTCAGACAAAGATTTTGTTTCGTTTAAAAAGCTTGTTTTAGGGAAATTTGAGCATTCTTTTGCATGAATTTGAAGCAAAATACTCACTATTTCAATGAAATCACACATTTTCGCTTCAGAAGAGTGATGCAGAACAAAAGTTGAGTCAGACAAAGATTTTGTTAAGTTAAAAAGCTTGTTTTCGGGTTATTTGAGCATTTTTCGCACGAATTTGAAGCAAAAATACTCACGATTTCAATGAAATCACACGTTTTCGCTTCAGAATAGTGATGCAGAACAAAAAGTTGAGTCAGGCAATGCTTTTGTTTGGTTCAAAAAGCTTGTTTTAGGTTAGTTTGAGCATTTTTTTGCACGGATTTGAAGATAGAATTCTCGCTATTTCAATGAAATCACATTTTCGCTTCAGAATAGTGATGCAGAACAAAAAGGTGAGTCAGACAATGCTTTTGTTTGGATAAAAAAAGCTTGTTTTAGGATAATTTGAGCATTTTTTTGCACGAATTTGAAACTAAAATACTCACTATTTCAATGAAATCACACGTTTTCGCTTCAGAATAGTGATGCAGAACAAAAAGTTGAGTCAGACAATGCTTTTGTTTGGTACAAAAAGCTTGTTTGAGGGAAATTTGAGCAATTTTTTTGCACAAATTTGAAGCTAAAATATTCACCATTTCAATAAAATCACACGTTTTCGCTTCAGAATAGTGATGCAGAACAAAAAGTTGAGTCAGACAAAGATTTTGTTTAGTTAAAAAGCTTGTTTTCGGGTAATTTGGGCATTTTTTTGCACGAATTTGATGCTAAAATAATCAGTATATCAATGAAATCGCACATTTTAGCTTCAGAATAGTGATGCAGAACAAAAAGTTGGTCAGACAATGCTTTTGTTTGGTTTAAAAAGCTTGTTTTGGGGTAATTTGAGCATTTTTCGCACGAATTTGAAGCTAAAATACTCACGATTTCAATGAAATCGCACGTTTTCGCTTCGGAATAGTGATGCAGAACAAAAAGTTGAGTCAGACAAAGATTTTGTTTGGTTAAAAAGCTTGTTTTAGGGCAAGTTGAGCATTCTTTGCGCAAATTTGAAGTAAGAATACTCACTATTTCAATGAAATCACACATTTTCACTTCGTAATAGTGATGCAGAACAGAAAGTTGAGTCAGGCAATGCTTTTGGTTGGTTTAAAAGCTAATTTTAGGGTAATTAGAGCATTTTTGTGTGAATTTGAAGCTACAATACTCACTATTTAAATGAAATCACACGTTTTCGCTTCATAATAGTGATGCAGAACACAAATTGATTCGGATTATGCTTTTGTTTGGTTTAAAAACCTCGTTTTAGGGTTATTTGAGCATTTTTTTTGCACGAATTTGAAGCTAAAATACTCACAATTTCAATGAAATCACACGTTTTCGCTTCAGAATAGTGAGGCAGAACAAAAAGTTGAGTCAGACAATGCTTTTGTTTGGTTCAAAAAGCTTGTTTTAGGGTAATTTGAGCATTTTTTTTGCACGAATTTGAAGCTAAAATACTCACTATTTCAATGAAATCACATGTTTTCACTTTGGAATAGTGATGCAGAACAAAACGTTGAGTCAGACAATGCTTTTGGTTGGTTTAAAAGCTAATTTTAGGGTAATTTGAGCATTTTTTTTGTGCGAATTTGAAGCTCGAATACTCACTACTTCAATGAAATCACACATTTTCGCTTCAGAATAGTGATGCAGAACAAGAAGTTGAGTCAGGCAATGCTTTTGTTTGGTTCAAAAAGCTTGTTTTAGGTTAATTTGAGCATTTTTTTGCACGGATTTGAAGCTAGAATTCTCGCTATTTCAATGAAATCACGTTTTCGCTTCAGAATAGTGATGCAGAACAAAAAGATAAGTCAGACAATGCTTTTGTTTGGATAAAAAAAAGCTTGTTTTAGGATAATTTGAGCATTTTTTTGTGCGAATTTGAAGCTAAAATACTCACGATTTCAATGAAATCACATGTTTTCGCTTCAGAATAGTGATGCAGAACAAAAAGTTGAGTCAGACAATGCTTTTGTTTGGAACAAAAAGCTTGTTTGAGGGAAATTTGAGCATTTTTTTTTGCACAAATTTGAAGCTAAAATACTCACCATTTCAATAAAATCACACGTTTTCGCTTCAGAACAGTGATGCAGAACAAAAAGTTGAGTCAGACAAAGATTTTGTTTCGTTAAAAAAGCTTGTTTTCGGGTAATTTGGGCATTTTTTTTGCACGAATTTGATGCTAAAATACTCAGTATATCAATGAAATCACACGTTTTCGCTTCAGAATAGTGAGGCAGAACAAAAAGTTGAGTCAGACAATGCTTTTGTTTGGTTCAAAAAGCTTGTTTTAGGGTAATTTGAGCATTTTTTTTGCACGAATTTGAAGCTAAAATACTCACTATTTCAATGAAATCACATGTTTTCACTTTGGAATAGTGATGCAGAACAAAACGTTGAGTCAGACAATGCTTTTGGTTGGTTTAAAAAGCTAATTTTAGGGTAATTTGAGCATTTTTTTTGTGCGAATTTGAAGCTCGAATACTCACTACTTCAATGAAATCACACATTTTCGCTTCAGAATAGTGATGCAGAACAAGAAGTTGAGTCAGGCAATGCTTTTGTTTGGTTCAAAAAGCTTGTTTTAGGTTTATTTGAGCATTTTTTGCAGGATTTGAAGCTAGAATTCTCGCTATTTCAATGAAATCACGTTTTCGCTTCAGAATAGTGATGCAGAACAAAAAGATAAGTCAGACAATGCTTTTGTTTGGATAAAAAAGCTTGTTTTAGGATAATTTGAGCATTTTTTGTGCGAATTTGAAGCTAAAATACTCACGATTTCAATGAAATCACATGTTTTCGCTTCAGAATAGTGATGCAGAACAAAAAGTTGAGTCAGACAATGCTTTTGTTTGGAACAAAAAGCTTGTTTGAGGGAAATTTGAGCATTTTTTTTTGCACAAATTTGAAGCTAAAATACTCACCATTTCAATAAAATCACACGTTTTCGCTTCAGAACAGTGATGCAGAACAAAAAGTTGAGTCAGACAAAGATTTTGTTTCGTTAAAAAGCTTGTTTTCGGGTAATTTGGGCATTTTTTTGCACGAATTTGATGCTAAAATACTCAGTATATCAATGAAATCGCACATTTTCGCTTCAGAATAGTGATGCAGAACAAAAAGTTGGTCAGACAATGCTTTTGTTTGGTTTAAAAAGCTTGTTTTGGGGTAATTTGAGCATTTTTCGCACGAATTTGAAGCTAAAATACTCACGATTTCAATGAAATCGCACGTTTTCGCTTCAGAATAGTGATGCAGAACAAAAAGTTGAGTCAGACAAAGATTTTGTTTGGTTTAAAAAGCTTGTTTTAGGGCAATTTGAGCATTCTTTGCGCAAATTTGAAGTAAGAATACTCACTATTTCAATGAAATCACACATTTTCACTTCGTAATAGTGATGCAGAACAGAAAGTTGAGTCAGAAAATGCTTTTCTTTGGTTTGAAAAGCGAGTTTTAGGGAAATTAGAGCATTTTTTGTGTGAATTTGAAGCTACAATACTCACTATTTAAATGAAATCACACGTTTTCGCTTCACAATAGTGATGCAGAACACAAATTGATTCGGACTATGCTTTTGTTTGGTTTAAAAACCTTGTTTTAGGGTTATTTGAGCATTTTTTTTGCACGAATTTGAAGCTAAAATACTCACAATTTCAATGAAATCACACGTTTTCGCTTCAGAATAGTGAGGCAGAACAAAAAGTTGAGTCAGACAATGCTTTTGTTTGGTTCAAAAAGCTTGTTTGAGGGTAATTTGAGCATTTTTTTGCACGAATTTGAAGCTAAAATACTCACTATTTAAATGAAATCACACGTCTTCGCTTCAGAATTGTGATGCAGAGCAAAAGTTGAGTCAGACAAAGATTTTGTTTCATTTAAAAAGCTTGTTTTCGGGTAATTTGAGCGTTTTTTTGCGCGAATTTGAAGCTCGAACACTCACTACTTCAATGAAATCACACGTTTTCGCTTCAGAATAGTGAAGCAGAACAAAAAGTTGAGTCAGACAAAGATTTTGTTTCGTTTAAAAAGCTTGTTTTAGGGAAATTTGAGCATTCTTTTGCATGAATTTGAAGCAAAATACTCACTATTTCAATGAAATCACACATTTTCGCTTCAGAAGAGTGATGCAGAACAAAAGTTGAGTCAGACAAAGATTTTGTTAAGTTAAAAAGCTTGTTTTCGGGTTATTTGAGCATTTTTCGCACGAATTTGAAGCAAAAATACTCACGATTTCAATGAAATCACACGTTTTCGCTTCAGAATAGTGATGCAGAACAAAAAGTTGAGTCAGGCAATGCTTTTGTTTGGTTCAAAAAGCTTGTTTTAGGTTAGTTTGAGCATTTTTTTGCACGGATTTGAAGATAGAATTCTCGCTATTTCAATGAAATCACATTTTCGCTTCAGAATAGTGATGCAGAACAAAAAGGTGAGTCAGACAATGCTTTTGTTTGGATAAAAAAAGCTTGTTTTAGGATAATTTGAGCATTTTTTTGCACGAATTTGAAACTAAAATACTCACTATTTCAATGAAATCACACGTTTTCGCTTCAGAATAGTGATGCAGAACAAAAAGTTGAGTCAGACAATGCTTTTGTTTGGTACAAAAAGCTTGTTTGAGGGAAATTTGAGCAATTTTTTTTGCACAAATTTGAAGCTAAAATATTCACCATTTCAATAAAATCACACGTTTTCGCTTCAGAATAGTGATGCAGAACAAAAAGTTGAGTCAGACAAAGATTTTGTTTAGTTAAAAAGCTTGTTTTCGGGTAATTTGGGCATTTTTTTGCACGAATTTGATGCTAAAATAATCAGTATATCAATGAAATCGCACATTTTAGCTTCAGAATAGTGATGCAGAACAAAAAGTTGGTCAGACAATGCTTTTGTTTGGTTTAAAAAGCTTGTTTTGGGGTAATTTGAGCATTTTTCGCACGAATTTGAAGCTAAAATACTCACGATTTCAATGAAATCGCACGTTTTCGCTTCGGAATAGTGATGCAGAACAAAAAGTTGAGTCAGACAAAGATTTTGTTTGGTTAAAAAGCTTGTTTTAGGGCAAGTTGAGCATTCTTTGCGCAAATTTGAAGTAAGAATACTCACTATTTCAATGAAATCACACATTTTCACTTCGTAATAGTGATGCAGAACAGAAAGTTGAGTCAGGCAATGCTTTTGGTTGGTTTAAAAAGCTAATTTTAGGGTAATTAGAGCATTTTTGTGTGAATTTGAAGCTACAATACTCACTATTTAAATGAAATCACACGTTTTCGCTTCATAATAGTGATGCAGAACACAAATTGATTCGGATTATGCTTTTGTTTGGTTTAAAAACCTCGTTTTAGGGTTATTTGAGCATTTTTTTGCACGAATTTGAAGCTAAAATACTCACAATTTCAATGAAATCACACGTTTTCGCTTCAGAATAGTGAGGCAGAACAAAAAGTTGAGTCAGACAATGCTTTTGTTTGGTTCAAAAAGCTTGTTTTAGGGTAATTTGAGCATTTTTTTGCACGAATTTGAAGCTAAAATACTCACTATTTCAATGAAATCACATGTTTTCACTTTGGAATAGTGATGCAGAACAAAACGTTGAGTCAGACAATGCTTTTGGTTGGTTTAAAAAGCTAATTTTAGGGTAATTTGAGCATTTTTTTGTGCGAATTTGAAGCTCGAATACTCACTACTTCAATGAAATCACACATTTTCGCTTCAGAATAGTGATGCAGAACAAGAAGTTGAGTCAGGCAATGCTTTTGTTTGGTTCAAAAAGCTTGTTTTAGGTTAATTTGAGCATTTTTTGCACGGATTTGAAGCTAGAATTCTCGCTATTTCAATGAAATCACGTTTTCGCTTCAGAATAGTGATGCAGAACAAAAAGATAAGTCAGACAATGCTTTTGTTTGGATAAAAAAAAGCTTGTTTTAGGATAATTTGAGCATTTTTTGTGCGAATTTGAAGCTAAAATACTCACGATTTCAATGAAATCACATGTTTTCGCTTCAGAATAGTGATGCAGAACAAAAAGTTGAGTCAGACAATGCTTTTGTTTGGAACAAAAAGCTTGTTTGAGGGAAATTTGAGCATTTTTTTTTGCACAAATTTGAAGCTAAAATACTCACCATTTCAATAAAATCACACGTTTTCGCTTCAGAACAGTGATGCAGAACAAAAAGTTGAGTCAGACAAAGATTTTGTTTCGTTAAAAAGCTTGTTTTCGGGTAATTTGGGCATTTTTTTTGCACGAATTTGATGCTAAAATACTCAGTATATCAATGAAATCGCACATTTTCGCTTCAGAATAGTGATGCAGAACAAAAAGTTGGTCAGACAATGCTTTTGTTTGGTTTAAAAAGCTTGTTTTGGGGTAATTTGAGCATTTTTCGCATGAATTTGAAGCTAAAATACTCACGATTTCAATGAAATCGCACGTTTTCGCTTCAGAATAGTGATGCAGAACAAAAAGTTGAGTCAGACAAAGATTTTGTTTGGTTTAAAAAGCTTGTTTTAGGGCAATTTGAGCATTCTTTGCGCAAATTTGAAGTAAGAATACTCACTATTTCAATGAAATCACACATTTTCACTTCGTAATAGTGATGCAGAACAGAAAGTTGAGTCAGAAAATGCTTTTGTTTGGTTTGAAAAGCTAGTTTTAGGGTAATTAGAGAATTTTTTGTGTGAATTTGAAGCTACAATACTGACTATTTAAATGAAATCACACGTTTTCGCTTCATAATAGTGATGCAGAACACAAATTGATTCGGATTATGCTTTTGTTTGGTTTAAAAACCTCGTTTTAGGGTTATTTGAGCATTTTTTTTGCACGAATTTGAAGCTAAAATACTCACAATTTCAATGAAATCACACGTTTTCGCTTCAGAATAGTGAGGCAGAACAAAAAGTTGAGTCAGACAATGCTTTTGTTTGGTTCAAAAAGCTTGTTTTAGGGTAATTTGAGCATTTTTTTTGCACGAATTTGAAGCTAAAATACTCACTATTTCAATGAAATCACATGTTTTCACTTTGGAATAGTGATGCAGAACAAAACGTTGAGTCAGACAATGCTTTTGGTTGGTTTAAAAAGCTAATTTTAGGGTAATTTGAGCATTTTTTTTGTGCGAATTTGAAGCTCGAATACTCACTACTTCAATGAAATCACACATTTTCGCTTCAGAATAGTGATGCAGAACAAGAAGTTGAGTCAGGCAATGCTTTTGTTTGGTTCAAAAAGCTTGTTTTAGGTTAATTTGAGCATTTTTTTGCACGGATTTGAAGCTAGAATTCTCGCTATTTCAATGAAATCACGTTTTCGCTTCAGAATAGTGATGCAGAACAAAAAGATAAGTCAGACAATGCTTTTGTTTGGATAAAAAAAAGCTTGTTTTAGGATAATTTGAGCATTTTTTTGTGCGAATTTGAAGCTAAAATACTCACGATTTCAATGAAATCACATGTTTTCGCTTCAGAATAGTGATGCAGAACAAAAAGTTGAGTCAGACAATGCTTTTGTTTGGAACAAAAAGCTTGTTTGAGGGAAATTTGAGCATTTTTTTTTGCACAAATTTGAAGCTAAAATACTCACCATTTCAATAAAATCACACGTTTTCGCTTCAGAACAGTGATGCAGAACAAAAAGTTGAGTCAGACAAAGATTTTGTTTCGTTAAAAAAGCTTGTTTTCGGGTAATTTGGGCATTTTTTTGCACGAATTTGATGCTAAAATACTCAGTATATCAATGAAATCACACGTTTTCGCTTCAGAATAGTGAGGCAGAACAAAAAGTTGAGTCAGACAATGCTTTTGTTTGGTTCAAAAAGCTTGTTTTAGGGTAATTTGAGCATTTTTTTTGCACGAATTTGAAGCTAAAATACTCACTATTTCAATGAAATCACATGTTTTCACTTTGGAATAGTGATGCAGAACAAAACGTTGAGTCAGACAATGCTTTTGGTTGGTTTAAAAAGCTAATTTTAGGGTAATTTGAGCATTTTTTTTGTGCGAATTTGAAGCTCGAATACTCACTACTTCAATGAAATCACACATTTTCGCTTCAGAATAGTGATGCAGAACAAGAAGTTGAGTCAGGCAATGCTTTTGTTTGGTTCAAAAAGCTTGTTTTAGGTTAATTTGAGCATTTTTTTGCAGGATTTGAAGCTAGAATTCTCGCTATTTCAATGAAATCACGTTTTCGCTTCAGAATAGTGATGCAGAACAAAAAGATAAGTCAGACAATGCTTTTGTTTGGATAAAAAAAAGCTTGTTTTAGGATAATTTGAGCATTTTTTTGTGCGAATTTGAAGCTAAAATACTCACGATTTCAATGAAATCACATGTTTTCGCTTCAGAATAGTGATGCAGAACAAAAAGTTGAGTCAGACAATGCTTTTGTTTGGAACAAAAAGCTTGTTTGAGGGAAATTTGAGCATTTTTTTTTGCACAAATTTGAAGCTAAAATACTCACCATTTCAATAAAATCACACGTTTTCGCTTCAGAACAGTGATGCAGAACAAAAAGTTGAGTCAGACAAAGATTTTGTTTCGTTAAAAAAGCTTGTTTTCGGGTAATTTGGGCATTTTTTTTGCACGAATTTGATGCTAAAATACTCAGTATATCAATGAAATCGCACATTTTCGCTTCAGAATAGTGATGCAGAACAAAAAGTTGGTCAGACAATGCTTTTGTTTGGTTTAAAAAGCTTGTTTTGGGGTAATTTGAGCATTTTTCGCACGAATTTGAAGCTAAAATACTCACGATTTCAATGAAATCGCACGTTTTCGCTTCAGAATAGTGATGCAGAACAAAAAGTTGAGTCAGACAAAGATTTTGTTTGGTTAAAAAGCTTGTTTTAGGGCAATTTGAGCATTCTTTGCGCAAATTTGAAGTAAGAATACTCACTATTTCAATGAAATCACACATTTTCACTTCGTAATAGTGATGCAGAACAGAAAGTTGAGTCAGAAAATGCTTTTCTTTGGTTTGAAAAGCGAGTTTTAGGGAAATTAGAGCATTTTTTGTGTGAATTTGAAGCTACAATACTCACTATTTAAATGAAATCACACGTTTTCGCTTCACAATAGTGATGCAGAACACAAATTGATTCGGACTATGCTTTTGTTTGGTTTAAAAACCTTGTTTTAGGGTTATTTGAGCATTTTTTTGCACGAATTTGAAGCTAAAATACTCACAATTTCAATGAAATCACACGTTTTCGCTTCAGAATAGTGAGGCAGAACAAAAAGTTGAGTCAGACAATGCTTTTGTTTGGTTCAAAAAGCTTGTTTGAGGGTAATTTGAGCATTTTTTTGCACGAATTTGAAGCTAAAATACTCACTATTTAAATGAAATCACACGTCTTCGCTTCAGAATTGTGATGCAGAGCAAAAGTTGAGTCAGACAAAGATTTTGTTTCATTTAAAAAGCTTGTTTTCGGGTAATTTGAGCGTTTTTTTTGCGCGAATTTGAAGCTCGAACACTCACTACTTCAATGAAATCACACGTTTTCGCTTCAGAATAGTGAAGCAGAACAAAAAGTTGAGTCAGACAAAGATTTTGTTTCGTTTAAAAAGCTTGTTTTAGGGAAATTTGAGCATTCTTTTGCATGAATTTGAAGCAAAATACTCACTATTTCAATGAAATCACACATTTTCGCTTCAGAAGAGTGATGCAGAACAAAAGTTGAGTCAGACAAAGATTTTGTTAAGTTAAAAAAGCTTGTTTTCGGGTTATTTGAGCATTTTTCGCACGAATTTGAAGCAAAAATACTCACGATTTCAATGAAATCACACGTTTTCGCTTCAGAATAGTGATGCAGAACAAAAAGTTGAGTCAGGCAATGCTTTTGTTTGGTTCAAAAAGCTTGTTTTAGGTTAGTTTGAGCATTTTTTTGCACGGATTTGAAGATAGAATTCTCGCTATTTCAATGAAATCACATTTTCGCTTCAGAATAGTGATGCAGAACAAAAAGGTGAGTCAGACAATGCTTTTGTTTGGATAAAAAAAGCTTGTTTTAGGATAATTTGAGCATTTTTTTGCACGAATTTGAAACTAAAATACTCACTATTTCAATGAAATCACACGTTTTCGCTTCAGAATAGTGATGCAGAACAAAAAGTTGAGTCAGACAATGCTTTTGTTTGGTACAAAAAGCTTGTTTGAGGGAAATTTGAGCAATTTTTTTGCACAAATTTGAAGCTAAAATATTCACCATTTCAATAAAATCACACGTTTTCGCTTCAGAATAGTGATGCAGAACAAAAAGTTGAGTCAGACAAAGATTTTGTTTAGTTAAAAAGCTTGTTTTCGGGTAATTTGGGCATTTTTTTGCGCGATTTTGATGCTAAAATAATCAGTATATCAATGAAATCGCACATTTTAGCTTCAGAATAGTGATGCAGAACAAAAAGTTGGTCAGACAATGCTTTTGTTTGGTTTAAAAAGCTTGTTTTGGGGTAATTTGAGCATTTTTCGCACGAAATTTGAAGCTAAAATACTCACGATTTCAATGAAATCGCACGTTTTCGCTTCGGAATAGTGATGCAGAACAAAAGTTGAGTCAGACAAAGATTTTGTTTGGTTAAAAAGCTTGTTTTAGGGCAAGTTGAGCATTCTTTGCGCAAATTTGAAGTAAGAATACTCACTATTTCAATGAAATCACACATTTTCACTTCGTAATAGTGATGCAGAACAGAAAGTTGAGTCAGGCAATGCTTTTGGTTGGTTTAAAAAGCTAATTTTAGGGTAATTAGAGCATTTTTGTGTGAATTTGAAGCTACAATACTCACTATTTAAATGAAATCACACGTTTTCGCTTCATAATAGTGATGCAGAACACAAATTGATTCGGATTATGCTTTTGTTTGGTTTAAAAACCTCGTTTTAGGGTTATTTGAGCATTTTTTTGCACGAATTTGAAGCTAAAATACTCACAATTTCAATGAAATCACACGTTTTCGCTTCAGAATAGTGAGGCAGAACAAAAAGTTGAGTCAGACAATGCTTTTGTTTGGTTCAAAAAGCTTGTTTTAGGGTAATTTGAGCATTTTTTTTGCACGAATTTGAAGCTAAAATACTCACTATTTCAATGAAATCACATGTTTTCACTTTGGAATAGTGATGCAGAACAAAACGTTGAGTCAGACAATGCTTTTGGTTGGTTTAAAAAGCTAATTTTAGGGTAATTTGAGCATTTTTTTTGTGCGAATTTGAAGCTCGAATACTCACTACTTCAATGAAATCACACATTTTCGCTTCAGAATAGTGATGCAGAACAAGAAGTTGAGTCAGGCAATGCTTTTGTTTGGTTCAAAAAGCTTGTTTTAGGTTAATTTGAGCATTTTTTTGCACGGATTTGAAGCTAGAATTCTCGCTATTTCAATGAAATCACGTTTTCGCTTCAGAATAGTGATGCAGAACAAAAAGATAAGTCAGACAATGCTTTTGTTTGGATAAAAAAAAGCTTGTTTTAGGATAATTTGAGCATTTTTTGTGCGAATTTGAAGCTAAAATACTCACGATTTCAATGAAATCACATGTTTTCGCTTCAGAATAGTGATGCAGAACAAAAAGTTGAGTCAGACAATGCTTTTGTTTGGAACAAAAGCTTGTTTGAGGGAAATTTGAGCATTTTTTTTTGCACAAATTTGAAGCTAAAATACTCACCATTTCAATAAAATCACACGTTTTCGCTTCAGAACAGTGATGCAGAACAAAAAGTTGAGTCAGACAAAGATTTTGTTTCGTTAAAAAAGCTTGTTTTCGGGTAATTTGGGCATTTTTTTGCACGAATTTGATGCTAAAATACTCAGTATATCAATGAAATCGCACATTTTCGCTTCAGAATAGTGATGCAGAACAAAAAGTTGGTCAGACAATGCTTTTGTTTGGTTTAAAAGCTTGTTTTGGGGTAATTTGAGCATTTTTCGCATGAATTTGAAGCTAAAATACTCACGATTTCAATGAAATCGCACGTTTTCGCTTCAGAATAGTGATGCAGAACAAAAAGTTGAGTCAGACAAAGATTTTGTTTGGTTTAAAAGCTTGTTTTAGGGCAATTTGAGCATTCTTTGCGCAAATTTGAAGTAAGAATACTCACTATTTCAATGAAATCACACATTTTCACTTCGTAATAGTGATGCAGAACAGAAAGTTGAGTCAGAAAATGCTTTTGTTTGGTTTGAAAAGCTAGTTTTAGGGTAATTAGAGAATTTTTTGTGTGAATTTGAAGCTACAATACTGACTATTTAAATGAAATCACACGTTTTCGCTTCATAATAGTGATGCAGAACACAAATTGATTCGGACTATGCTTTTGTTTGGTTTAAAAACCTTGTTTTCGGGTTATTTAGGGTAATTAGAGCATTTTTTGTGTGAATTTGAAGCTACAATACTGACTATTTAAATGAAATCACACGTTTTCGCTTCATAATAGTGATGCAGAACACAAATTGATTCGGACTATGCTTTTGTTTGGTTTAAAAACCTTGTTTTAGGGTTATTTGAGCATTTTCTTTGCACGAATTTGAAGCTAAAATACTCACAATTTCAATGAAATCACACATTTTCGCTTCAGAATAGTGATGCAGACCAAAAAGTTGAGTCAGACAATGCTTTTGGTTGGTTTAAAAAGCTAATTTTTCGGGTAATTTGAGCATTTTTTTTGCGCGAATTTGAAGCTCGAATACTCACTACTTCAATGAAATCACACATTTTCGCTTCAGAACAGTGATGCAGAACAAAAAGTTGAGTCGGACAATGCTTTTGTTTGGTTTAAAAAGCTTGTTTCAGTAAATTTGAGCATTCTTTTGCACGAATTTGAAGCAAAATACTCACTATTTCAATGAAATCACACATTTACGCTTCAGAAGAGTGATGCAGAACAAAAGTTGAGTCAGACAATGCTTTTGTTTCATTCAAAAAGCTTGTTTTAGGGTAATTTGAGCATTTTTTGCACAAATTTGAAGTAAGAATACTCACTATTTCAATGAAATCACACATTTTCACTTTGTAATGGTGATGCAGAACAGAAAGTTGAGTCAGAAAATGCTTTTGTTTGGTTTGAAAAGCTAGTTTTAGGGTAATTTGAGCATTTTTTTTGCGCGAATTTGAAGCTCGAATACTCACTATTTCAATGAAATCACACATTTTCGCTTCAGAATAGTGATGCAGAATAAAAAGTTGTCAGACAATGCTTTTGTTTGGTTTAAAAAGCTAGTTTTAGGGTAATTAGAGCATTTTTGTGTGAATTTGAAGCTACAATACTGACTATTTAAATGAAATCACACGTTTTCGCTTCATAATAGTGATGCAGAACACAAATTGATTCGGACTATGCTTTTGTTTGGTTTAAAAACCTTGTTTTAGGGTTATTTGAGCATTTTCTTTGCACGAATTTGAAGCTAAAATACTCACAATTTCAATGAAATCACACATTTTCGCTTCAGAATAGTGATGCAGACCAAAAAGTTGAGTCAGACAATGCTTTTGGTTGGTTTAAAAAGCTAATTTTTCGGGTAATTTGAGCATTTTTTGCGCGAATTTGAAGCTCGAATACTCACTACTTCAATGAAATCACACATTTTCGCTTCAGAACAGTGATGCAGAACAAAAAGTTGAGTCGGACAATGCTTTTGTTTGGTTTAAAAAGCTTGTTTCAGTAAATTTGAGCATTCTTTTGCACGAATTTGAAGCAAAATACTCACTATTTCAATGAAATCACACATTTACGCTTCAGAAGAGTGATGCAGAACAAAAGTTGAGTCAGACAATGCTTTTGGTTGGTTTAAAAAGCTAATTTTAGGGTAATTTGAGCATTTTTTTTGCGCGAATTTGAAGCTCGAATACTCACGACTTCAATGAAATCACACGTCTTCGCTTCAGAATTGTGATGCAGAGCAAAAGTTGAGTCAGACAAAGATTTTGTTTCATTTAAAAAGCTTGTTTTCGGGTAATTTGAGCGTTTTTTTTGCGCGAATTTGAAGCTCGAACACTCACTACTTCAATGAAATCACACGTTTTCGCTTCAGAATAGTGAAGCAGAACAAAAAGTTGAGTCAGACAAAGATTTTGTTTCGTTTAAAAAGCTTGTTTTAGGGAAATTTGAGCATTCTTTTGCATGAATTTGAAGCAAAATACTCACTATTTCAATGAAATCACACATTTTCGCTTCAGAAGAGTGATGCAGAACAAAAGTTGAGTCAGACAAAGATTTTGTTAAGTTAAAAAAGCTTGTTTTCGGGTTATTTGAGCATTTTTCGCACGAATTTGAAGCAAAAATACTCACGATTTCAATGAAATCACACGTTTTCGCTTCAGAATAGTGATGCAGAACAAAAAGTTGAGTCAGGCAATGCTTTTGTTTGGTTCAAAAAGCTTGTTTTAGGTTAGTTTGAGCATTTTTTTGCACGGATTTGAAGATAGAATTCTCGCTATTTCAATGAAATCACATTTTCGCTTCAGAATAGTGATGCAGAACAAAAAGGTGAGTCAGACAATGCTTTTGTTTGGATAAAAAAAGCTTGTTTTAGGATAATTTGAGCATTTTTTTGCACGAATTTGAAACTAAAATACTCACTATTTCAATGAAATCACACGTTTTCGCTTCAGAATAGTGATGCAGAACAAAAGTTGAGTCAGACAATGCTTTTGTTTGGTACAAAAAGCTTGTTTGAGGGAAATTTGAGCAATTTTTTTGCACAAATTTGAAGCTAAAATATTCACCATTTCAATAAAATCACACGTTTTCGCTTCAGAATAGTGATGCAGAACAAAAGTTGAGTCAGACAAAGATTTTGTTTAGTTAAAAAAGCTTGTTTTCGGGTAATTTGGGCATTTTTTTTGCACGAATTTGATGCTAAAATAATCAGTATATCAATGAAATCGCACATTTTAGCTTCAGAATAGTGATGCAGAACAAAAGTTGGTCAGACAATGCTTTTGTTTGGTTTAAAAAGCTTGTTTTGGGGTAATTTGAGCATTTTTCGCACGAATTTGAAGCTAAAATACTCACGATTTCAATGAAATCGCACGTTTTCGCTTCGGAATAGTGATGCAGAACAAAAAGTTGAGTCAGACAAAGATTTTGTTTGGTTAAAAAGCTTGTTTTAGGGCAAGTTGAGCATTCTTTGCGCAAATTTGAAGTAAGAATACTCACTATTTCAATGAAATCACACATTTTCACTTCGTAATAGTGATGCAGAACAGAAAGTTGAGTCAGGCAATGCTTTTGGTTGGTTTAAAAGCTAATTTTAGGGTAATTAGAGCATTTTTGTGTGAATTTGAAGCTACAATACTCACTATTTAAATGAAATCACACGTTTTCGCTTCATAATAGTGATGCAGAACACAAATTGATTCGGATTATGCTTTTGTTTGGTTTAAAAACCTCGTTTTAGGGTTATTTGAGCATTTTTTTGCACGAATTTGAAGCTAAAATACTCACAATTTCAATGAAATCACACGTTTTCGCTTCAGAATAGTGAGGCAGAACAAAAAGTTGAGTCAGACAATGCTTTTGTTTGGTTCAAAAAGCTTGTTTTAGGGTAATTTGAGCATTTTTTTTGCACGAATTTGAAGCTAAAATACTCACTATTTCAATGAAATCACATGTTTTCACTTTGGAATAGTGATGCAGAACAAAACGTTGAGTCAGACAATGCTTTTGGTTGGTTTAAAAAGCTAATTTTAGGGTAATTTGAGCATTTTTTTGTGCGAATTTGAAGCTCGAATACTCACTACTTCAATGAAATCACACATTTTCGCTTCAGAATAGTGATGCAGAACAAGAAGTTGAGTCAGGCAATGCTTTTGTTTGGTTCAAAAACTTGTTTTAGGTTAATTTGAGCATTTTTTGCACGGATTTGAAGCTAGAATTCTCGCTATTTCAATGAAATCACGTTTTCGCTTCAGAATAGTGATGCAGAACAAAAAGATAAGTCAGACAATGCTTTTGTTTGGATAAAAAAAAGCTTGTTTTAGGATAATTTGAGCATTTTTTTGTGCGAATTTGAAGCTAAAATACTCACGATTTCAATGAAATCACATGTTTTCGCTTCAGAATAGTGATGCAGAACAAAAAGTTGAGTCAGACAATGCTTTTGTTTGGAACAAAAAGCTTGTTTGAGGGAAATTTGAGCATTTTTTTTTGCACAAATTTGAAGCTAAAATACTCACCATTTCAATAAAATCACACGTTTTCGCTTCAGAACAGTGATGCAGAACAAAAAGTTGAGTCAGACAAAGATTTTGTTTCGTTAAAAAGCTTGTTTTCGGGTAATTTGGGCATTTTTTTGCACGAATTTGATGCTAAAATACTCAGTATATCAATGAAATCGCACATTTTCGCTTCAGAATAGTGATGCAGAACAAAAAGTTGGTCAGACAATGCTTTTGTTTGGTTTAAAAAGCTTGTTTTGGGGTAATTTGAGCATTTTTCGCATGAATTTGAAGCTAAAATACTCACGATTTCAATGAAATCGCACGTTTTCGCTTCAGAATAGTGATGCAGAACAAAAAGTTGAGTCAGACAAAGATTTTGTTTGGTTTAAAAGATTGTTTTAGGGCAATTTGAGCATTCTTTGCGCAAATTTGAAGTAAGAATACTCACTATTTCAATGAAATCACACATTTTCACTTCGTAATAGTGATGCAGAACAGAAAGTTGAGTCAGAAAATGCTTTTGTTTGGTTTGAAAAGCTAGTTTTAGGGTAATTAGAGAATTTTTTGTGTGAATTTGAAGCTACAATACTGACTATTTAAATGAAATCACACGTTTTCGCTTCATAATAGTGATGCAGAACACAAATTGATTCGGACTATGCTTTTGTTTGGTTTAAAAACCTTGTTTTCGGGTTATTTAGGGTAATTAGAGCATTTTTTGTGTGAATTTGAAGCTACAATACTGACTATTTAAATGAAATCACACGTTTTCGCTTCATAATAGTGATGCAGAACACAAATTGATTCGGACTATGCTTTTGTTTGGTTTAAAAACCTTGTTTTAGGGTTATTTGAGCATTTTCTTTGCACGAATTTGAAGCTAAAATACTCACAATTTCAATGAAATCACACATTTTCGCTTCAGAATAGTGATGCAGACCAAAAAGTTGAGTCAGACAATGCTTTTGGTTGGTTTAAAAGCTAATTTTTCGGGTAATTTGAGCATTTTTTTGCGCGAATTTGAAGCTCGAATACTCACTACTTCAATGAAATCACACATTTTCGCTTCAGAACAGTGATGCAGAACAAAAAGTTGAGTCGGACAATGCTTTTGTTTGGTTTAAAAAGCTTGTTTCAGTAAATTTGAGCATTCTTTTGCACGAATTTGAAGCAAAATACTCACTATTTCAATGAAATCACACATTTACGCTTCAGAAGAGTGATGCAGAACAAAAGTTGAGTCAGACAATGCTTTTGTTTCATTCAAAAAGCTTGTTTTAGGGTAATTTGAGCATTTTTTGCACAAATTTGAAGTAAGAATACTCACTATTTCAATGAAATCACACATTTTCACTTTGTAATGGTGATGCAGAACAGAAAGTTGAGTCAGAAAATGCTTTTGTTTGGTTTGAAAAGCTAGTTTTAGGGTAATTTGAGCATTTTTTTTTGCGCGAATTTGAAGCTCGAATACTCACTATTTCAATGAAATCACACATTTTCGCTTCAGAATAGTGATGCAGAATAAAAAGTTGTCAGACAATGCTTTTGTTTGGTTTAAAAAGCTAGTTTTAGGGTAATTAGAGCATTTTTGTGTGAATTTGAAGCTACAATACTGACTATTTAAATGAAATCACACGTTTTCGCTTCATAATAGTGATGCAGAACACAAATTGATTCGGACTATGCTTTTGTTTGGTTTAAAAACCTTGTTTTAGGGTTATTTGAGCATTTTCTTTGCACGAATTTGAAGCTAAAATACTCACAATTTCAATGAAATCACACATTTTCGCTTCAGAATAGTGATGCAGACCAAAAAGTTGAGTCAGACAATGCTTTTGGTTGGTTTAAAAAGCTAATTTTTCGGGTAATTTGAGCATTTTTTTTGCGCGAATTTGAAGCTCGAATACTCACTACTTCAATGAAATCACACATTTTCGCTTCAGAACAGTGATGCAGAACAAAAAGTTGAGTCGGACAATGCTTTTGTTTGGTTTAAAAAGCTTGTTTCAGTAAATTTGAGCATTCTTTTGCACGAATTTGAAGCAAAATACTCACTATTTCAATGAAATCACACATTTACGCTTCAGAAGAGTGATGCAGAACAAAAGTTGAGTCAGACAATGCTTTTGGTTGGTTTAAAAAGCTAATTTTAGGGTAATTTGAGCATTTTTTTTGCGCGAATTTGAAGCTCGAATACTCACGACTTCAATGAAATCACACATTTACGCTTCAGAAGAGTGATGCAGAACAAAAGTTGAGTCAGACAATGCTTTTGTTTGGATCAAAAAGCTAGTTTTAGGGTAATTACAGCATTTTTTGTGTGAATTTGAAGCTACAATACTCACTATTTAAATGAAATCACACGTTTTCGCTTCATAATAGTGATGCAGAACACAAATTGATTCGGACTATGCTTTTGTTTGGTTTAAAAACCTTGTTTTAGGGTTATTTGAGCATTTTATTTGCACGAATTTGAAGCTAAAATACTCACAATTTCAATGAAATCACACGTTTTCGCTTCAGAATAGTGAGGCAGAACAAAAAGTTGAGTCAGACAATGCTTTTGTTTGGTTCAAAAAGCTTGTTTTAGGGTAATTTGAGCATTTTTTTGCACGCATTTGAAGCTAAAATACTCACTATTTCAATGAAATCACACGTTTTCACTTTAGAATAGTGATGCAGAACAAAACGTTGAGTCAGACAATGCTTTTGGTTGGTTTAAAAAGCTAATTTTAGGGTAATTTGAGCATTTTTTTTGCGCGAATTTGAAGCTCGAATACTCACGACTTCAATGAAATCACACATTTTCGCTTCAGAATAGTGATGCAGAACAAAAAGTTGAGTCAGGCAATGCTTTTGTTTGGTTCAAAAGCTTGTTTTAGGTTAATTTGAGCATTTCTTTGCACGGATTTGAAGCGAGAATTCTCGCTATTTCAATGAAATCACGTTTTCGCTTCAGAATATTCATGCAGAACAAAAAGTTGAGTCAGACAAAGATTTTGTTTGGTTTAAAAAGCTTGTTTTAGGGCAATTTGAGCATTCTTTGCGCAAATTTGAAGTAAGAATACTCACTATTTCAATGAAATCACACATTTTCACTTTGTAATGGTGATGCAGAACAGAAAGTTGAGTCAGAAAATGCTTTTGTTTGGTTTGAAAAGCTAGTTTTAGGGTAATTTGAGCATTTTTTTTTTGCGCGAATTTGAAGCTCGAATACTCACTATTTCAATGAAATCACACATTTTCGCTTCAGAATAGTGATGCAGAATAAAAAGTTGTCAGACAATGCTTTTGTTTGGTTTAAAAAGCTAGTTTTAGGGTAATTAGAGCATTTTTTGTGTGAATTTGAAGCTACAATACTGACTATTTAAATGAAATCACACGTTTTCGCTTCATAATAGTGATGCAGAACACAAATTGATTCGGACTATGCTTTTGTTTGGTTTAAAAACCTTGTTTTAGGGTTATTTGAGCATTTTCTTTGCACGAATTTGAAGCTAAAATACTCACAATTTCAATGAAATCACACATTTTCGCTTCAGAATAGTGATGCAGACCAAAAAGTTGAGTCAGACAATGCTTTTGGTTGGTTTAAAAAGCTAATTTTTCGGGTAATTTGAGCATTTTTTTTGCGCGAATTTGAAGCTCGAATACTCACTACTTCAATGAAATCACACATTTTCGCTTCAGAACAGTGATGCAGAACAAAAAGTTGAGTCGGACAATGCTTTTGTTTGGTTTAAAAAGCTTGTTTCAGTAAATTTGAGCATTCTTTTGCACGAATTTGAAGCAAAATACTCACTATTTCAATGAAATCACACATTTACGCTTCAGAAGAGTGATGCAGAACAAAAGTTGAGTCAGACAATGCTTTTGGTTGGTTTAAAAAGCTAATTTTAGGGTAATTTGAGCATTTTTTTTGCGCGAATTTGAAGCTCGAATACTCACGACTTCAATGAAATCACACATTTTCGCTTCAGAATAGTGATGCAGAACAAAAAGTTGAGTCAGGCAATGCTTTTGTTTGGTTCAAAAAGCTTGTTTTAGGTTAATTTGAGCATTTCTTTGCACGGATTTGAAGCGAGAATTCTCGCTATTTCAATGAAATCACGTTTTCGCTTCAGAATATTCATGCAGAACAAAAAGTTGAGTCAGACAAAGATTTTGTTTGGTTTAAAAAGCTTGTTTTAGGGCAATTTGAGCATTCTTTGCGCAAATTTGAAGTAAGAATACTCACTATTTCAATGAAATCACACATTTTCACTTCGTAATAGTGATGCAGAACAGAAAGTTGAGTCAGAAAATGCTTTTGTTTGGTTTGAAAAGCTAGTTTTAGGGTAATTAGAGAATTTTTTGTGTGAATTTGAAGCTGCAATACTGACTATTTAAATGAAATCACACGTTTTCGCTTCATAATAGTGATGCAGAACACAAATTGATTTGGACTATGCTTTTGTTTGGTTTAAAAACCTTGTTTTCGGGTTATTTAGGGTAATTAGAGCATTTTTGTGTGAATTTGAAGCTACAATACTGACTATTTAAATGAAATCACACGTTTTCGCTTCATAATAGTGATGCAGAACACAAATTGATTCGGACTATGCTTTTGTTTGGTTTAAAAACCTTGTTTTAGGGTTATTTGAGCATTTTTTTTGCACGAATTTGAAGCTAAAATACTCACAATTTCAATGAAATCACACGTTTTCGCTTCAGAATAGTGAGGCAGAACAAAAAGTTGAGTCAGACAATGCTTTTGTTTGGTTCAAAAGCTTGTTTGAGGGTAATTTGAGCATTTTTTTGCACGAATTTCAAGCTAAAATACTCACTATTTAAATGAAATCACACGTTTTCGCTTCATAATAGTGATGCAGAACACAAATTGATTCGGACTATGCTTTTGTTTGGTTCAAAAGCTTGTTTTAGGGTAATTTCAGCATTTTTTTTGCACGCATTTGAAGCTAAAATACTCACTATTTCAATGAAATCACACGTTTTCACTTTAGAATAGTGATGCAGAACAAAACGTTGAGTCAGACAATGCTTTTGTTTGGTTCAAAAAGCTTGTTTTAGGGTAATTTGAGCATTTTTTTGCACGAATTTGAAGCTAAAATACTCACTATTTCAATGAAATCACACATTTTCGCTTCAGAATCGTGATGCAGAATAAAAAGTTGTCAGACAATGCTTTTGTTTGGTTTAAAAGCTTGTTTTAGGGTAATTAGAGCATTTTTTGTGTGAATTTGAAGCGACAATACTCACTATTTAAATGAAATCACACGTTTTCGCTTCAGAATTGTGATGCAGAGCAAAAAGTTGAGTCAGACAAAGATTTTGTTTCATTTAAAAAGCTTGTTTTCGGGTAATTTGAGCGTTTTTTTGCGCGAATTTGAAGCTCGAACACTCACTACTTCAATGAAATCACACGTTTTCGCTTCAGAATAGTGAAGCAGAACAAAAAGTTGAGTCAGACAAAGATTTTGTTTCGTTTAAAAAGCTTGTTTTAGGGAAATTTGAGCATTCTTTTGCATGAATTTGAAGCAAAATACTCACTATTTCAATGAAATCACACATTTTCGCTTCAGAAGAGTGATGCAGAACAAAAAGTTGAGTCAGACAATGCTTTTGTTTCGTTCAAAAAGCTTGTTTTAGGGTAATTTGAGCATTTTTTGCACAAATTTGAAGCCAAAATACTCACCATTTCAAAAAATCACACTTTCGCTTCAGAGTAGTGATGCAGAACAAAAAGTTGAGTCAGACAAAGATTTTGTTAAGTTAAAAAAGCTTGTTTTCGGGTTATTTGAGCATTTTTCGCACGAATTTGAAGCAAAAATACTCACGACATACAATGAAATCACACGTTTTCGCTTCAGAATAGTGATGCAGAACAAAAAGTTGAGACAGGCAATGCTCTTGTTTGGTTCAAAAAGCTTGGTTTAGGTTAGTTTGAGCATTTTTTGCACGGATTTGAAGATAGAATTCTCGCTATATCAATGAAATCACATTTTCGCTTCAGAATAGTGATGCAGAACAAAAGGTGAGTCAGACAATGCTTTTGTTTGGATAAAAAAGCTTGTTTTAGGATAATTTGAGCATTTTTTTGCACGAATTTGAAACTAAAATACTCACTATTTCAATGAAATCACACGTTTTTGCTTCAGAATAGTGATGCAGAACAAAAAGTTGAGTCAGACAATGCTTTTGTTTGGTACAAAAAGCTTGTTTGAGGGAAATTTGAGCAATTTTTTTTGCACAAATTTGAAGCTAAAATATTCACC